>NW_018407588.1:29762-45104 GCF_002113885.1 Mizuhopecten yessoensis
CCCTCCCTTAATGACAGTAATTAATAAGGTTATCATTTTATTCCCTCCCTCAATGACATTAATAAATAAGGTTATCATTGTATTCCCTCCCCCTCCCCCTACCTCAATGGCAGTAATAAATAAGGTTATTGTTTTATTCCATCCCTCAATGAGAGTAATAAATAAGGTTATCATTTTATTCTCTCCCCCTCCCTCAATGACATAAATAAATAAGATTATTATTTTATTCCCTCCCCCTCCCTCAAAGACAATAATAAATAAGGGTGTTATTTTATTTCTTTCCCCTCCCTCAATGACGGTAATAAATGAGGTTATTATTTTATTCCCTCCCTCAATGACAGTAATAAATAAGATTTTTTTATTTTATTCCCTCCCCCTCCCTCAATGACAGTAATAAATAAGGTTATCATGTTATTCCCTCCCTCAATGACATTAATAAATAAGGTTATTATTTTATTCCCTCCCCCTCCCTCAAAGACAATAATAAATAAGGTTATTATTTTATTTCTTCCCCCTCCCTCAATGACGGTAATAAATGAGGTTATTATTTTATTCCCTCCCTCAATGACAGTAATAAATAAGATTTTTTTATTTTATTCCCTCCCCCTCCCTCAATGACAGTAATAAATAAGGTTATTATTTTATTCTCTCCCCTCCCTCAATGACATTATTAAAAAAAGGTTATTATTGTATACTCTCCCTCAATGACAATAATAAATATGGTTATCATTGTATTACCTCCCCCTCCCTCAATGACAGTAAAAAATAAGGTTATTATTTTATTCCCTCCCTCAATGACAGTAATATATAAGGTTATTATTTTATTATCTCCCCTTCCCTCAATGAAAGTAATAAATAAGGTTATTATTTTATACCCCCCCCCTCCATCAATGACAGTGATAAATAAGGTTATCATTTTATTCCCTCCCTCAATGACAGTAATAATTAAGGTTATTATTTTATTCCCTCCCGCTCCCTCAATGACAGTAATAAATAAGGTTATCATTTTATTCCCTCCTTCAATGACATTAATAAATAAGGTTATTATTTTATTCCCTCCCCCTCCTTCAATGACAGTAATAAATAAGGTTATTATTTTATTCCCTCCTGCTCCCTCTATGACAGTAATAAATGAGGTTATTATTTTATTCCCTCCCTCAATGATATTAATAAATAAGATTATTTTTTTTATTCCCTCCCCCTCCCTTAATGACAGTTTTAAATAAGGTTATTATTTTATTCCCTCCCCCAATGACAGTAATAAATAAAGTTAATATATTATTCCCTCCCCCTACCTCAATGACAGTAATAAATGAGGTTATTATTTTATTCCCTCCCCCTCCCTCAATGACAGTAATAAATAAGGTTACATGTGTATCATTTTATTCCCTCCCTCAATGACAATAATAAATAAGGTTATTATTTTATTCCCTCCCCCTCCCCAATGACAGTAATAAATAAGGTTATCATTTTATTCCCTCCCCCTCCATCAATGACAGTAATATATAAGGTTATCATTTTATTCCCTCCCTCTCCCTCAATGACGGTAATAAATAAGGTTATTATTTTATTCCTTCCCCCTCCCTCAATGACAGTATTAAATAAGGTTATTATTTTATTCCCTCCCTCCATGACAGTAATAAATAAGGTTAATATTTTATTTCCTCCCCCTCCCTAAATGACAGTAATAAATAAGGTTATTATTGTATACTCTCCCTCAATGACAATACTTAATAAGGTTATCATTGTATTACCTCCCCCTCCCTCAATGACAGTAAAAAATAAGGTTATTATTTTATTCCCTCCCTCAATGACAGTAATATATAAGGTTATTATTTTATTCTCTACCCTTCCCTCAATGACAGTAATAAATAAGGTTATTATTTTATTCTCTCTCCCTCCTAAATGACAGTAAAAAATAAGGTTATTATTTTATTCCCTCCCTCAATGACAGTAATAAATAAAGTTAATATTTTATTCCCTCCCCCTCCCTCAATGACAGTAATAAATAAGGTTATTATTTTATTCTCTCCCCTTCCCTCAATGACAGTAATAAATAAAGTTATTATTTTATTCTCTTCCCCTCCCTCAATGACAGTAATAGATAAGGTTATTGTTTTATTCCTTCCCCCTCCCTCAATGACAGTAATAAATAAGGTTATTATTTTATTCCCGCCCTCAATGGCATAAATAAATAAGGTTATTATTTTATTCCCTCCCTCTCCCTCAATGACAGTAATAAATAAGGTTATTATTGTATTCTCTCCTCCTCCCTCAATGACAGTAAAAAATAAGGTTATTATTTTATTCCCTCCCCCTCCCTCAATGACAGTAATTAATAAGGTTATTATTTTATTCCCTCCCTCAATGAATCTTCTTCTGATTCATCGACGACGCCTGCTATGTAAATCAAAATTTATAAGGGAGATCTCCCATGATACATGATTGATGGCTTACTCTCACCTCTGATGGGAATGTGTTAAATTCTCCCTAGATGGATCACGGGGGACGTATTCCGTCTTTGCGTATTGCAGAGTTGTCTTCTCTTGTGAGCAGGTATTGATTGTTACGTCATTGGTTTGTGAGAGTAACGTCATCAGGTTTTGAGAAAACGACGTAATTTTCTCACACAAACCAATGACGTAAAAATCAATACCTGCTCACAAGAGAAGACAACTCTGCAATACGCAAATACGGAATAAGGACTGGAGATCACAATGATAAAGATTAATAGCGATATATTTGTGCATTTTATTTAAATGAAAATAACGTATTTACCAAACAAACTTGCTAAGAACATCAAAGTCGTTGTTTACCAGTGATCGCGCATGCGTAAAATTGTCTGTACACATTTTGCACGTGTTGTTAACTTGAGTGTAAATCTTATTGCATTTCTTACAATTCTCATACAAAGAACGCAAATTAACAAGAGAAAAGCCGGGGAAAGGATACGAAGATAAGCTTAAAGGTTATGTTAATCCACTTCCTTCAAATATAAATTACATTTTAAAGATGGACAACATGTTGTTATTACGATTTAGATCTAATTTTATGGTAATAATTAATGACAGTGATAGAGAGAGTGACGTGATAGGGAGGGGGCGGTGCTGGGTGTTTGCGACAGAGACATGTACAATAAATACAAGTAAAAAAGATGAAAATTCGAGAAGATCTTATGAAATAGTTTTAATGATTCCAGGTACGTTGTATAAAAACATATATGGTGTAAAAAAATATGTGTAAAAAGGATAAAAAAACGCTATGAAGCTATGATAGATTTGTGAACGCAAATCCAGAGTAGTTGATTTTCTGCAAGAGAGATATTTTCGTTTCCAAATAGTATTAACTTTTCATTTAGGTTATGGTGTAATATCTATATAGGGAACATATTAAAATATAATGAAATTCATCCTCTATCGAGTGTTATTCACAAAAATTACATATTCTATTTACTCTTTGGGTTTTAGAATATCTGCCTGCTTCAATGCATAACTGATGCGACGATAGTCGAAATTAAAAATGAACATCCGGAATAGGCTTTGTCAAATAAAACTGAAGCGTAAAACTATCTATCAAAAACCTGTAGAAAAAAAAACATTTTTTATGAATTTTCGACAAATTCATTCCGCTTTTGAATCAGCTTATCCATTAAACGCTGCTTAAAAGATTTTAAAAAAACCACATATCGTACTAGGCATCGAAACATCACATAAAAAATATTATTGGTTTTCGTAAAAATAACTATTTATAATTGTAAAAGCGCCTTTTTATTTACTGCATAGTGATTTAACCAAACATCCCGGATACACAATGTTACAAACATGTTTTTGACGTGACAGTGACAGTTACCGTATCTGTGATTACATTCATCCATATCTTCATATTCCGTCTTTGCGTATTGCAGAGTTATCTTCTCTTAGGAACAGGTATTGATTGTTACGTCATTGGTCTGTGTGAGAAAATTACGTCGTTTTCTCAAAAATTGATGACGTTTCTCTCACAAACAAGTGACGTAACAATCAAAAGGAACAAAATTACCAAATCATAATATTTCAGAATTAGAACTTAGTGGATTTGCTGATGATATTCAACATATACACAGGACAGAGGAATCAATAAGAAAGTCATTTGATATATTTAAAAAAAAATGAAAAAGTATCAGCCCCAAGAATTAATTTTGATAAAAAAAGAAGCTATATACTTAGGGAGATGGAAAACTAAAACCCCTATTTTTATTCAAATCAAATGGACCAAAAATCAATAAAAACTCGAGGAGTCCATCATGGATATGATATAGACATAGATAACACAAGGAAAGAAAATATTAAAAAAGATAAGAACTGCTTACATTTATGGAAAACCACAAGTCTAACTCATGAAGGTAAGGTACTAATAGTTAAATTAACACCATCAGTAGTAATACTATATTTGGCCGTAAAGGCCATATAAGGAAACGGGTAATTGAGATAACATCACGCGTGATCTAACATGGCGGTCGTTTCTATTTTTAGTAAGGATTTGTTATATCAACGAATAGGCAAATATTTTGATAACATTATACTCATATGAGGCGTGAATCATATATATTATTACAGATAATAATATATATGATTTTCCTCAGTTAGTTGGAACAGGACCGCTTCATATAGCTCTGACCACGCAATATATAAATGTAGGCAGGGACGTAAATGCAAGAGTCAAAAATGTTAGCCAATCAGAGGACAGTATTTCCGTGTAATGGCTTAATCCAGCGACAGTTCATAGAGTAAATACTAAGTTGTAGAATGATACTTAGTTCTAACTAAGAATAAGATTATATCCAATGACTTTTGAGTGAACTTGAGTCCGTGGTAAACTAATTGATTTTATTTGCAGCTTGCTTAGTATTACCACGGAATTAGATTAGTTATCTATGTCCGTGGTATTACTGGTAGGTATTGATTGTTACGTCATTGGTCTGTGTGAGAAAATTACGTCGTTTTCTCAAAAATTGATGACGTTTCTCTCATAAACAAGTGACGTAACAATCAATACCTGCTCCCAAGAGAAGATAACTCTGCAATACGCAAAGACGGAATACTGACTGGAGAATACAATTATCAGATTTAATTAATTATCAGCCAATATATGAGTAGGGTCTCTTTGCAATGGAGTAGACGGACTTCATCGGATCACGAATAGTTTCCTTTGGTAGTGTGTTTTGCCGCAAATACTCGTCAGTGTTGGAATACCTGGGAAGAAGCAACAGATAAATATGGAACTATTATCGAATGGTGGGAAACAACAAAAATTAGAATTAAAGAATTTATTATGGAAATAAATGATAAATACAAAAGACAAAATTATCAGAGAAATCGAGAGAAAAAGAATGCCTTTATAAACAAAATTCTGGGTCACAGTGAACAAATGAAACTTTTATAAAGTAAATTCAAAGAACGTTATGACAATAAAACCAGTGCAGCAAGAATAAGGTCAAGAATGCGATTTGTTTTCAATTTAGAGAAATTTGATGCTTAGAATAAACAGTGGTTTCGTATCAAAGAAAGAGATGGTAATTACAAGAACAAACTCATTTTTATTAGAAACTTTTCAATACAGAGTGATGGTATAGAGAAAGTGCAGACTATTTAACAATATTTATAGAAAATAAAATTAGTGATGAAGCAAAAATACAAGCTGATAGGAAAATAGAAAATGAAGAAATAGATAACACTATGAGATCTTTAATCAATAATAGATCACATGGAGAAGATGGAAAAGTTTCTGAATTCTATAAAAAAAATACTGGCACATAATTGAAGACAAATCTTTAATGGTTATTAAATATGTATTTGAAAATAATCTACTTTCTAAGTCACAAGGTAAAGGTATTCCGGCTTTTCGTATTCAAAGTTATCTTCTCTTGAGACCAGGTATTGATTGTTACGTCATTTGTTTGTGAGAGTAACGTCATCAATTTTTGAGAAAACGACGTAATTTTTCTCACACAAACCAATGACGTAACAATCAATACCTGCTCTCAAGAGAAGATAACTCTGCAATACGCAAAGACGGAATATTAAAATGACTGTTCAAAAAGGGAAAAGAGAAAATATACAAAATTGGCGTCCACTTACCGGGTAAAATACAGATTACAAAATAATTGCTAAAGTAGTTAGTAACAGAATCGAACCTTTACTCCCTAAGATAATACATACAGACCAGAAAGGATTTGTACCAGGTAGAAATATAATGGAAGCTAATTGGGAATTACAAGATATAATTGAATTATTTATTGTGATATAGAGGGTGAAAATGGGGCAATTATTTTTTATTAATCAACAAAAAGCTTTTGATAGAATAGAATTGGATTGGGTAATTCACTGTTTTAAATCTTTCACTTTTGATAAAACATATTGCAATTTGATGAAAATGTTATTAGATAATGCCAAAATATGTATTGCAGCAAATGGTTTCACTTCCAAGTACTTTCTTATATCCAGGTCAGCGCGTAAGGGTTGCCTGATGGCGCCACTTATGTACATAGTTCAAGCAGAACCTCCTGCCTGTACTATTTCAGCTAACTCAGACACAAAAGGAACAAAATTACCAAATCATAATATTTCAGAATTAGAACTTAGTGGATTTGCTGATGATATTCAACATATACACAGGACAGAGGAATCAATAAGAAATTCATTTGATATATTTCAAAAAAATGAAAAAGCATCAGCCCCAAGAATTAATATTGATAAAAAAGAAGCTATTCCGTCTTTGCGTATTGCAGAGTTATCTTCTCTTGAGATAATGTATTGATTGTTACGTCATTGGTTTGTGTGAGAAAATTACGTCGTTTTCTCAAAAATTGATGACGTTACTCTCACATACAAGTGACGTAACAATCAATACCTGCTCCCAAGTGAAGGTAACTCTGCAATACACAAAGACGGAATATGCTTAGGGAGATGGAAAACTAAAACCCCTATTTTTATTCAAATCAAATGGACCAAAAATCAATAAAAACTTGAGGAGTCCAACATGGATATGATATAGACATAGATATCATATGGAAAGAAAATATTAAAAAAGATAAGAACTGCTTACATTTATGAAAAACCACAAGTCTAACTCATGAAGGTAAGGTACTAATAATTAAATTACAAATTTTATCTATGATAAGCTTTGTAATTGAAGCAAGGGGTATTCCAGAAAAGTACAAGAGTGAAATAAATTAAATTATATGGAATCTTATTTGGGATGGACAAATTAATCTTGTAAATAGGAAGACCTGCTATAATGCAACAGCAAAATGGTGGAATGTTCAAAGTTAATAATGTAAAACATTGTACAGAATATTACACTCCAACTTAAAAAGTTGGAATGTATTTGGGAAATTCTTCCTGCAGAAATTTGATAGAAGATTTTGTAATAAATAGTATATTTGTTTATGTTCCTATCTAGAAGGCATTAAGTTGAATAGCATTCCAAAATTGTATCCGCGATGTATTAAAAGCTTGGTCAATTACAAGAGCGAGAATACCAGTCAATATTAAAAATGAAGTCTTAAACCAGAAATTATTCAGAAATTTACTTTTTAAAGTTAGCTCTAAGTCCCTGCTCTACACACATCATGTCTGCAAAGTAATTTAACAACATTAAAAGATATTTGGAATGAAACAGATATTTACAAAAACTGACAGGAAAACACAAATGGATATCTGAATTTACCACAATCAAGAAATCAATCTCACAAAAATGTCAAAGGGTATCGATCCGGTAGTAAGTCGGACCCGTGGAGATATCACTACTGGTCTTAGTAGTGTTCTATAGTGGCAATGCAGAGCATATGTAAATATATTAATTTAAATCAAATCCTATGCTGTATGTAACACAATATCGTACAATCATTACCAACCAGTTTTGAAAGGAATACATTTCCATTACTGCTGCCTGCGTCATGCCGTTACCTGCTTTCTTACAAAACACACATCTTGATTTTGATCTTCCTGCACCTTTAAATGGCAAAATTCCACATGATTTTCGAATAGCATGTTTTACACGTGTATTGCGCTCCTTAATTTGCGCTGCAGTCATCCTGCATTTCAAACAAATGAGTCTGTCTTCGACGATGAATTTCCCCGCATTTTCTGTAATATATTTGCAATAATAACAGTTCTTTGTTTGACTTGGTCTTCTTTTTTATTCTGACGCAACAAATACACATATTTCGTATTTCGGCATCATTTGTTTGTGTTTTAATAATAAATAGAATTTCTTGTACCAACTGGAAGGTAAAACAATTCATAAATATCATTTAAAATGAATCAATAGGTATGTTAATGAAAAATAAATAAAAGGTTCTATTGCTTAAAAAATATGCTATAACTTAATCAAGGAAAAAGATCGTGGATTCGAACTTGCACCGTTCTCTTCGTCTGGTCACAAGTTGACTGCGTTACACAATATGGAAATACAAACTGTTTTAAACAAATTATCACCCCTGTTTTTCACAAATATATATTCCAATAATGTATGTATATATGTCATAACAGGTTATTGTTTGTTGCCTTTATTTTATATTTGCATATTTTGCAAAGTTTTTTTACTTTAGGATATTCATGAATCAATTTAAGTATATGATTATAATATTTCTAATGGAGAAGCAGAGATAAAAAACACAATCGATAAGAAGTAAAATAATAATAAATGCATAAACTGATATGAACAAGAGACCTAGGGGCCTAACAGCAACGAGTTTTAAAACAGTTCAAATGTTCTTCGTCACTGCCAGACAACGTATATTGTGGAGTACAGTTAATGAAACGGCTAATGTATCTACTATTAATTATCCATAAATTAAAGTGCCGCGCAGTCTCATTTAAACCATACATGATTAGATATACCACGTATAGGAGGACAGGGAGGATATTGTTCCGTGGACCGCAGTACAGTGTAGCTGTGACAGCCAACTGTCCGCATCTGAGGAGCTGTCCAACTCATAGCGTGAACCTGGATAGGCAAGACTTTAGAATCTCCGAGGGCCTCGTAAGCGGCAACTTACCCCCTCACGTCGACCGAACACCAACTTCGTCAGTAAAGTGTAGACGTAAAACCCATCAACCAACCAGCGCTAGAATTATTAAAACTTCAAAATTTAAGTCAGGCTGTTTGCAAGATAAAGCTAGATGTAAACCTTAAACTTGTTTCATCTGTTCTGAATGTTGTTTTCATATTATTAAACGTTGTTAAGTAGACCTGAATTTAATTGGTGATTTTAATGAGAAAGAATTATTTAATCTATGTTTTAATGCAAATAAAATGTTAAAACTGTACATATACATATTTAATATTACCAGGGACAGTATATACAGGGGACAGTATATACAGGGACAGTATATACAGGGGACAGTATATACAGGGACAGTCCATACAGGGGACAGTATTTACAGGGACAATATATACAGGGGACAGTATATACAGGGACAGTATATACAGGGGACAGTATATACAGGGGCATACATGGACAGTATATACAGGGGACAGTATAAACAGGGACAGTATATACAGGGACAGTATACACAGGGACATACAGGGACAGTATATACAGGGACATACAGGGACAGTATATACAGGGGACAGTATATACAGGGACAGTATATACAGGGGACAGTATATACAGGGACAGTATATACAGGGGACAGTATATACAGGGACAGTATATACAGGGGACAGTATATACAGGGACAGTATATACAGGGGACAGTATATACAGGGACAGTATATACAGGGGACAGTATATACAGGGACAGTATATACAGGGGACAGTATATACAGGGACAGTATATACAGGGGACAGTATATACAGGGACAGTATATACAGGGGACAGTATATACAGGGACAGTATATACAGGGGACAGTATATACAGGGACAGTATATACAGGGGACAGTATATACAGGGACAGTATATACAGGGGACAGTATATACAGGGACAGTATATACAGGGGACAGTATATACAGGGACAGTATATACAGGGGACAGTATATACAGGGGACAGTATAAACAGGGACAGTATATACAGGGACAGTATATACAGGGGACAGTATATACAGGGGACAGTAAATACAGGGACATACAGGGACAGTATATACAGGGACATACAGGGACAATATATACAGGGGACAGTATATACAGGGGACAGTATATACAGGGACAGTATATACAGGGGACAGTATATACAGGGACAGTAGATACAGGGACAGTATATACAGGGTACAGTATATACAGGGACAGTATATACAGGGACAGTCCATACAGGGGACAGTATATACAGGGACAGTATATACAGGGACATTATATACAGGGACATACAGGGACAGTATATACAGGACAGTATATACAGGGACATACAGGGACAGTCCATACAGGGGACAGTATATACAGGGACATACAGGGACAGTATATACAAGGACATACAGGGACAGTATATACAGGGGACAGTATATACAGGGGACAGTATAAACAGGGACAGTATATACAGGGACAGTATAAACAGGGGACAGTATATACAGGGGACAGTATAAACAGGGACAGTATATACAGGGACAGTATATACCGGGACATACAGGGACAGTATATACAGGGACAGTCCATACAGGGGACAGTATATACAGGGACATACAGAGACAGTATATACAGGGACATACATGGACAGTATATACAGGGACAGTATATACAGGGGACAGTATATACAGGGACAGTATATACAGGGACATACAGGGACAGTATATACAGGGACAGTCCATACAGGGGACAGTATATACAGGGACATACAGGGACAGTATATACAGGGACATACAGGGACAGTATATACATGGACAGTATATACAGGGGACAGTATATACAGGGACAGTATATACAGGGACATACAGGGACAGTATATGCAGGGACAGTATATACAGGGGACAGTATTTACAGGGGACAGTATATACAGGGACAGTATACACAGGGACATACAGGGACAGTATATACAGGGACATACAGGGACAGTATATACAGGACAGTATATACAGGGACAGTCCATTATACGTCCCTGATATTACCAGGGACAGTATATACATGCACAGTCCATTATACGTCCCTGATATTACCAGGGACAGTATATACAGGCACAGTCCATTATACGTCCCTGATATTATCAGGGACAGTATATACAGGGACAGTCCATTATACGTCCCTGATATTATCAGGGACAGTATATACAGGGACAGTCCATTATACGTCCCTGATATTACCTATTCCCCAATTCCAACACAGCCAATCTCCTCCACCTCCCAAAAAAACCATAGAAGGACGGAAAATAACAGAAGCAAGAGGTCCAAGGGATGTGAGAAACGTTCCAGTGCCGCTTCCTTTTATCGTGATCCAAACGGTCTGACCGGTTCGACCAGAGTTGTTCGTTTATGAAATAATCGGACCTAGTAATATGATGCTGCTTTCATGTGAGCCTTGACAAAGCATTTTAAGGCCTGCATAAACGTTTGCAGGTCCGCTAGGAATTATACCCAAAAATATCACATTAAAAAACAGACAATCCGGGTGTTCTGCATAAACGAATAGGTACCTGGTATTTCATTCTTAATTTAAGACCAGCTTAATACCATGCCTGTTAGTCAAAAGTATATAAGGGATGTAAGCTGTCATAAGTAGACTACCCTTTGTAGGGGCTACACACCAAGGTCACGATTGTGTTCGTAATGGTCAGAAATCACCGAAAGGGTTCTTTTTAAAACAGTGTTCAACCAGGGACTCTATATACTGTCCCTGGTTCAACAACACGTAAAGCTAACAATGCCTGTTGACATTAATCCCTTGGCCAGTGAGCTGTTTTTGTTGGACTCATGAGGAAGGCTACGTACACTGACGGTCACGGTCCAACAGACATTATCGACGTATTGTGAACCGTGTATACTGGTGTACCCCGTGTTAGTATCGATTTCTGACAACGGGTAACACACAGTAGTTCTATACATTACTCAGTACACACGGGTTGTCTGTCGGAATACGTCATACCTGTTCACGATGGGCTACGGACAGTACATTGGACATATACTGACCACATGGTGATGGTTAGTACAACAAAATATCGTCAAATCTAACCGACTATTATTTTGAAGTGGACACCTGGTTTTCAGATGAAGGTTGGACTGCCGGTAGTCAAATATATTCGTCGAAAGAGAAATTAGTGTCATGTCTGCACGTTTTTAGTGTATTTTACAAGTAAATCTACGCTTGGCAGCATGAAGTAGTAGTTGGAATCTGCATTGGGATACAATTATTGTAATGATTTTACATTTGCTCTTTTTACTATTATTTTTAGGACGTGTGTTTGGATTTGGTTCGCTTGCTCGCATGTTAAGACAGATCCGTGAGATATACGCCGCCCTACCCGGACCTACATAGCAGGTATGTGTTACAGTTTGTATTGTACTACTGATATTATTCGGTGATGTCGCTGGTGTCCACGATCCAGTGACCACCATGTATACTTGTGCCGCTTACCTTTATCGCGATCCAGACGGTTGTACCAGAGTTAGTTGTTTATGAAATAAGGTCGGACCGAGTTATCTGATGCTACTTTCAGACGAGGATTGACACATCGTTGCTAGGCATCCATACACATTTGCAGGTCCGCGAGGATATATACCCGAAAAAGGTACATTTCAAAACAGACAAACCGGTTGTTCCGCATAAACGAACAAGCCCCAGGTTTAGGTAAAGAACTATAAGTTACCAGTGACCCATTCGTTTATGCAGAACAACCGGTTCGTCTGCTTTGAAATGTAACATTTTCTTTGTATTAATCATAGCGGACATGCAAACGTTTATACAGACCTTGAAAGCTTTGTTTAGGGTCACCTGAAAGCAGCATCAGATTACAAGGTCCGGCCTTATTTGATAAACGAATAACTCTGGTCCAACCGGTTCGGCCGTTTGGATCGCGATAAACGAAAGCGGGCTAGTCGCCTCCACTTCATAGGAACGTTGACATGGACCTTGCTAATTATAAGTTGACAAGAACTATCATAGATATAAAATAAAAATAGATTTAATATTGGGTGGTTAAAACGTATAAATTAATTACCTCTCGATCTGTCTATAATACTCATGAACGAAATCCAAAGTCCGAAGATAAACAGCATTATATCTCCAAAGTGTATTTGATATAAATGCGTTTTTCAGCATTTATCTTTCGTCTGCTATATTGATGAAATATATCAATAAATGTCGAAAATAATTACTTCTCTGACACAAGTTACTGTTTGCAGGTCAATATAATAATCAAATTGACTTATAGAGCCATTTGGTCGGGTGCTTAAGGTTCATGAAAAAAGTGAAAAATCTCGAAATGTATGATATTTTGATGTATGCATAGGTCACTATCATGAAATATATTGTTATATGTAACACATATTGTTTTGTATATAAACAGCTTTCTATGGCTAAAATGGACAAATCTAGATTTTGTAATAAACAAACACTGACACACCGCAAATCGAGATCAGTAAAAACAAAATTGTAAGTCACTTCAAAAGGAAACGGAAACGTGAATCCCAATAGTTTGTCTTCGGCACACCCATGCAAGCTTACAAAACACGCATGGAGGCACGCACGTCCTTAAAAGACCTAAGCTGTTAATAGGACGTTAAACAAAATAAAAACCAAAACCGAAATCAAACGAACCCCATCATTATTTATAACTAGTAGATGTCTGATGTAAGACAGCCCAGGACAGAGTCAGAATTAAGTACATTATGTGATATGCAATGTTCAGTGTAAGAAAACACAAATATTGAAAACAAGGAATTGCCGAGTGTCTGTCTTTGGTTTTTTATTTCATCAACATCGATCGTTGTTGATTATTCATCAGTTGAGTGTAGCCACACAACACAGAAACGGTCATTCTACTGCCACGCAGTTTTACAAAATCAAAATTACACACGGTAATATAGTTTGTATACAAACAATGTACGTATTAAACGTGTCGCAACGTTTCAAGACCGACTGGTCCCTTTGTCAGGCTATGTCTGAGTACAATAATGGACGACTATTATTCTAAAAAATCTAGTGATATTACTGATAACAATAAATCTCACGACAAATTAGTCTAAGCCACACAAAAGTTCTTTACTCAGTAAAAAAAAGCGATGTAAGATACTGATCTGTGAACGTTTTAAATAACTAACACATTTATAAGGCGATGTTATCAACAAGGGAAAAGCCAATGTCTTCCATACACCTAAGATCAGAGATAATTGTATTTCAAAAAACCTCGCCTTCTAAATACACAGAATCTTTGTGTCTTTTAACTTTTATCAGTTTATCTTTAAAAAAAAAGATAATATTAATAACGAAGAACAATTTTATTTTTTTACTATTCGAACAAAGCCCCTTTGAAAAATGTGCATTAACAGTGTCAACACGAGACTGAAAGGAAATTCATATGTAAGATGAGGTCATTAAATTACTTATTTGTTAAGAACTGTACACACTTGCATTGCTTTGCACATATGTATGTATCCTTAAAAATACCTTCTATTGTCACTGTGTTCAAAACTGACTCTGTGCAAATAACTATATAATGGTATTGTTCTCTTTTAAGTTACAAAATATGTCCCTAGATTTTCCATCGCACAATCACCAGACTTCAGGCCATAAAATACAGTTGTCAGTTTGTGAAGGACAGACTTAAGGTCATAAAATACAATTGTCCGTTTGTGAAGGACAGACTTAATGCCATAAAGTCCAGCTGTCCGTTTGTTATGCAATCGTATACCGACATCTAAATAAGATAATTAATTTGGTCATTGTGTAACAAGGGTCACCTTTGTAACAACCCCCGCCCCTGTGTTTCTACCTACATACACGGATCATCTTTGTAACTCCNTACAAGGATCACCTTTGTAATCCCCCCTGTGTATCTACCTACATACAAGGGTCACCTTTGTAACCCCCCCCCTGTGTATCTACCTACATACAAGGGTCACCTTTNTGTAACCCCCCGCCCCTGTGTATCTACCTACATACAAGGATCACCTTTGTAATCCCCCCGTGTATCTACCTACATACAAGGATCACCTTTGTAAGTCACCCGCCCCTGTGTATCTACCTACATACAAGGGCACCTTTGTAAGTCACCCGCCCCTGTGTATCTACATACATACAAGGGCACCTTTGTAACTCCCCCCGCCCCTGTGTATCTACATACATGCAAGGATCACCTTTGTAACCCCACCCACTCCACCCCCGCCCCTGTGCATCTGTCACCATTGTAACACACACACACACACACACACACACAC
>NW_018407588.1:48403-52180 GCF_002113885.1 Mizuhopecten yessoensis
AAATTAACAATTTTAACATATACTCTAAAATTGAGTCAAGGTCATTCAAGAGCATTTGAATATATTTTAGAACCCTTTATCCCAGCATGTTATTGGCTAAATATCATTACCAAAGATTTCCCTGATATTTAGAAATAGTCATTTATTTTAAAGGATTTTACACATTTGACCTGTGTGTGACCTTGAAGGCTAGTCAATGTCATTCAATTTCAATTCAATTCAATTCAAGTTTATTCCGGGGGCCTTACGACCCATAGGCATACATAAATATAATACATAATATTACATACATATGTGGAGAGTGATCTCTCATGACATGCATACAGAACACAGAAAGTAGCATATACATGTCTGTATACGATATACAAACAACATACTAACAGAGACGGGAGGTAACTCCTCGGCAATGTTATATTGATTGCGATTACATAAATGCCAATTATCACTAAGTTTAATGAATATACATTTTACACCATTAGCAATAATACTTGTATTATACAGACAGACAGACATACAGACGTACAGACAGACAGACAGACACACACACACACGCACAAACACACAGAAGTATAAGTAATAATTATTTGTCAGTCTAGGCATGCTTTTCTTTGCATTCGAAATGATACATGAAATACATATGAAAGGTGTTTAACGATAACATTCGCTTTTAGCCAAAGTATGTTTTTCTTTACTTAACGACAGAATGCCAAGGTATACATGGTTACAAAACATACCTATTGAATACGTATTTGGAGAGTGATCTCGCATGACAAGCATACCGAACACAGAGAGTAACATAAACATGTATTTATAAAATACATCATAAACATAATAGTACAAGTAAAATTAACTTAAGTTAAATTTAAATTAACAGACACATACTGACGGAGAATAGCCAATGTTACCTTTTTACCAATTTCACATACATCACATCCCCTCATTCTAGCATGTTAATTACTTAATAACACCACCCTAGGCCTCCTGTTTATTGCAATTTGAATATAAGTCAAGGTCATTCATCTCAACTTTTTACCACCAAAATATCAACATCCTGGACCTTTTTGTTATTTAGAAGTTGTTTAAAGTATATCGTTGACACCAGACAGATGGATGACAGAGGTTAGATAAAAATCTAGTGAATTTCATCCGGAAAGGGTTTTCTGAGGGTATATACTGCGCTTTAAACTATCCAGTTACCAGGTATATAATTTGTTAGGTGCTCACCCTAGATCCCTTCACCCGCTGAGTTTGTCACACAAATGCAAGACAGCAGTTTTACCGTCTGCCTTGTATATGGGTACGAATTAAGCTACACCATATTTCCCCAAGTCTGCAATGTTGAAATCCGGGAAAAAAAGTTAATGAGTAAATAATTTCTGGTAGCGAAAATGTACGGAATCATTATCTCACTAATTAGCATAGGCCGGTGATCACTTCTAGCTCACCAGGACGGAAATGATAGCTTGGTATTTAATTATTTCTATGATAGTTACAATATACTTCGAACATCAAGGGATTTAGGTGATTTAATTTTTAAAGTTTAATTATCGACTGTTGAAAACCACACTCTTAGTCATACATAACCATTCTTAGTATTTAGGCATCTTTTTAAATGTTACACTAATAAAGAAAAGTTTCACTTTATAAATATTTATATAACTATTTTAATAATGTGTTTAAAGTACAAAATTATTTCAAAATAAAATAATATCAGCAGCACAAGGACTACAGAATGGATACATTTAAATATCAATTATATATATATATATATAAAGAAAACATTGAGAAGTCCTTGTGTTGGAATTAAATATGAAAAATAGAACAAAAGACAGAGATAGCGTCTCTAGGCCTTTCTCGGGTTGATTCCCCGTTCATCAGGAGACTGTTTATTTTGAAAACAGGTATTGTGAGGTCATAGTTGTTTACACAAGAAAGTATGACGTCATCAATAATGCAAAGTCATTATGACGTCACAGAAGGCATACACATAAATCCATGACGTCAACAACAATACAAGCTAAATTGTGACGTTACATTACTTAGACAAATGCATAACTTTATGATCTTACCAACAATAAAAAATACGGGAGATACAAATTGTTTCATTTACGGCAACAATAAAATATGAACAATAATATTTAAAGCACAGCAATTGCTTAAAGCATGACACGTTGAATTTAATGTGAACTATTCAGACTGGGTTTCAACAGTTTCATTAACTCCGACTCCTTAACTTCCCTCTTTATCACATCAGATGAATGCATTTGGTAAATAGGGAACACTTTGAAGTTATTGTTAGCACAGTTATGAATATGTTTGTTCACTTGTAAAAATCTAAGGTCATCATGGATTGTTTGTTGCTTGTGAAGAGTCATTCTTTGACGTAGTTCACGCCCAGTTTGGCCAATATAAAATTCCAAACATTTAACACACACTATAGCATATATAACATTCTTCGACTTACAATTCATACTAGAACGTACAGTGAATTTAAATCCATTTTTGAAAACAAAAGTAGAACCTTCAATAATTATTTTACATGTTCCACATCTGGGCGAATTACATTTAGACACAATAAGTTCAGCTTGATTCGTTTCAAACTTGGAAAAACTCAATAGCCTTTTGAGATTTTTGGGTTGTCTTTTACTATTGATAATTCTATGTTTAGCTAAAACATTTTTCATACGCACGCTAGTTCTCTGCAAGTCATCGATTTTGGTTTTTACAATAGGGTACATAGCAAAATTATGTGGATTGTATGTAGATACAAAAGGAATAATTCCTTGGTCATCGTTGGCTTCTACACGGGATGTAAAAGGTCCCTTCTCTATAGCTCTATTTACACCACTACGAATAATCTCGTCCGGATAATGCTGCGACTTCAGGAAAAACATGAGTTCTTTAAGTCGCACATCCAGCATATTGGGGTCACTTACAATTGTTACAATTCTAGATGCGAGATTAAAAGGTATATTAATTTTAATATGTTTAGTATGATTTGAATAAAAATCTAAGTAATTATGAGCATCAGTAGGCTTTGAATACAAATCAGTTGCAATATTATCATTTTCTAATTTAACTAAAACATCCAAAAAGGGTAAAACATGTTCATCCATTTCCATTGTGTAGCGTATAGCCGGATGTAGAGAATTCATTTCCTCACTTAATTTGTCAATACACATATCAGAAGGCCATGCAATAAAACAATCATCTAAAAATCTAAAAAAATTGTTTTGTACATATTCTGAAAACACTTTACCATATTTACATTCTATATTGGTGTAGAGTTTCTCTTCCAAATAACCTAACACAAGTGTTGCATAGGTAGGTGCCATTTTTGTACCCATGGCCGTTCCCTTTATTTGTTGGTAGTGATTGCCATCAAAATAAAAGACATTTCTTTTCAAAATAACTTCTAAGGATTTGATAATAAATTCATGAGCAAAACGATTATCAATCTTATCTGGATGTTTCTTAAGCCAATACGTAATAGCTTCAATTCCTAAATCATGTGGAATATTTGTATATAAGCTGACGACGTCAAAAGATACAAGTTTAGAATTGGGAGGAACAGATTTTGGCAAATGTTTAAGAAAATCAAAATCGTCTTTTATAAAACTCCTCACTGAAGAACAAAGTGGCTTCAAAATTAAGTCAACAAAATGACTAAGCCGTTGGGTTACACTGTTAGGTCCGCCTACTATTGGTCGAAATGTCAAATCATCTGGATTTTCAATCATCACATACTCGCTTTTCTGTTGTTTAATAGCTTCAGCT
>NW_018407588.1:52711-81829 GCF_002113885.1 Mizuhopecten yessoensis
ATTCTCAGATGACAAAGTCTTAAAATGGTCGTACAAATTATCCATACTCATTTGAGGTCCAGCTGCTTTAGGCGACGAGAATCTCTTATAAAATTGTCTCGGATTATACTTTCTTAGTTGATCAAGCATATCACCTTCATATTTCATGTACATTCTTTTTTTCTTTGCTTCTGCTGCTTTGTACAATCTTTTCTTATTAATTAAATTGTTATGATTCTCTACAGACTTAGAACTATTAAACAAACTCAATGCATTTTTATAATTATTCCATACATGTTTCAAATCGGGGTCAAACCATGGTTTGTCCTCGGATATACCTGTATCATACCTAACTTGTTTATTTACCTGGTCTCGCCTCAGTTGCTCCCGCACGCTTGTCGTCCCTGTGTGTACTCGGTCGCGAGAGAAAGGGGTCCATTGCACGAATCAATACGTTTGAAAATCGCGTAACGCAATCATCCATATCATTTTGGGTAACATCTTCCGATAGTATAACCGACTCGTTAATATCATTTTGATTCGTTGAGAGTACATCTTAAAAGCTTACCTTACCTTCGTCATTCCATCGATAAGTAGGTCGCTCGTTACCTGTCGGTTCACACACATGTGTATCATCATTATCGACCAATGAAAAACGCGTTCGTATTTGCACGTGCATTGAAATTGCCAACAATAAACTGTTTAACACAATACAATAAACATGGACTCGCAATCAAATAATCAATAACACTCATTCCATTATGGCCACAATATGTATAGTCATTTGAATACTTATTTAAATCTCTTCCGTTAAAGATACGCAAACAACTCGCCTTACATAATTCTATAAGTCGGTTTCCAAAATGATTTACCACTGTGTCGGGGTTAACCATATCAGTATAATAATCATTAGAGACATATGAAATCAAATCAGAAAGCTGACGTTTAACACTGTCGTGAATAATATCATATTTTACATAATCACATACATTACTGGTACGACTGTTAAAATCTCCCAACAACATAATATCACCCTTTCGGGATTATTGACTTATACCATATTCCAATTCAAAAAATAAATCACAGTTATACTGGTTATAGAATTGGGAATTGGAAGGTGGTAGACTGGTAGCATTGCATGTCCCGATCCTGAGCACCGATGAGATATTTTTCGAATGAACGAGTTTGACGGAAATTAAACGGAAATAGTCTCAATGTTATCGATCAAAGATATTTCTTAATTTTAGCTGGAAAGTCAGTTTGCAATCATTTTCTTTACTCTTCACAGAGCCGTATATACTTTATATGTTTCTGCTCTACAGTGAGAACTTATTCAATCATGTCGTCATTGAACAGCACGACGTCCTGATCAGTTTCTGTGCCGGAATATTTATATTGAAAAAAGTTATATACTCCGGTACCTCTACGGTCCAAAAATACGGAAATATATCAGTGAAAATGTTTACAAAATAACTTCAACGTTGGTGTCTTCTGTTTTTAAATGTCAATATTTTTGTAGTATCACCGTTAAATGAGAAATCCACGACATTGTGTCTTCCTTATGTTATGTCAACATTTCAAACATTTGATTGTATACAATACAGTACCTGTGTATGCGATGCTAAACTAGATCACGGACATTTATAATCTAATTCCAGAGTTTTATTTATCTCGAAAATATCATTGAATTATGAGATTAAAACATTTTTGTTTCTCCCTATGTAGCATGCCTAAGTTTTAATTTAACATCTTGGTTAAATTGTGAAAATCTCGATCCACTCCCTTAGCATGCTTGGGTATGCAATTTG
The DNA here is from genome assembly GCF_002113885.1 of Mizuhopecten yessoensis. Taxonomy (NCBI): domain Eukaryota; kingdom Metazoa; phylum Mollusca; class Bivalvia; order Pectinida; family Pectinidae; genus Mizuhopecten; species Mizuhopecten yessoensis. The sequence continues at coordinate 54,499 of NW_018407588.1, forward strand.
TATACATGTAACTAACACTAAACACCTGTGCCCAGTGCTGAGAGCAGGAGGCTCAAGATCAGTGAAGATACACCTATATACCTGTGTACAGGTATGACATCAACGGGATGTCAGCAGATGGGCAAGGGGGTCCTGAAGTTAGTGTGTAGATTGGTGTAGATTACATGTGTCTTCCAATTTTTCAATTTAACAACAATGTCCTCAGGTGAGATAACGGGGAAAATTGAGTCAAATTAACGTAGAGACGTATATATATATATATCACGTCTCTGGTATAAGGATCAATTTCAAGAAAAATATGAATAATGTGACTCTGTGACAGCACTTACGCATTTCATGTATATGCAAACCACAATCAGTACAACTGCATCACTCGACAGAAACGGGTCAATTAATGCTGGACAATGCTATATATCTGATCAGGTGGTTCATTGATAAATTACTAATCTTTGTGAGACTTGAACGGACAGGTTCTTTCTCTGCAATATTCTTAGAAGTGTGCTTAATTCATTGGATTGCATACAGAATAAAAACGTTTAAAGTTTTACGACTGGGAGTGAAAAAAATAAACCGTTTCATTTTTTTGTCAATTCCAATCGTATATTTACATATTGTAAAGAAAGGGGTGCGGTGATCCCTTTCCATATGCGCCAGAGACGTATATATTATATACTCTGGGTGCGCCTACGTCAATTTAGATCAATTGTTTTTTTAATCAATTGTTTTGTGTTGTATATAGGTGTTCATCAAATTTTCTAAAGATCAGTTTAATAACAAAAAGTATATTATTTACCGTTTTTTGTCAGCACGTCACACCAGAAACGTATACCTCTCTGATCAGACACTATGTTTAAATAAGTTTTGTTTAAAAAAATAAACATCGGGCGGTTAAAACAGTGGCATATAACACCAGTATATACGCAGTACATACACTAATGTGTAGTCACTGTATATATGTCTCTGGTTAAAGGATTAAAAATTATATCAAACAAGAGAGGTGTAATTGGCTGTACTTGCTATACCACCTATACCCTCCTGCATATGTACATCACATTTACTTCCTATACCCTCCTAAATCACCTATACTTCCTTTACCACCTACACCCTTCTACATCACCTACAAATATAAACCAAATTTACAATCTATACCATCCTGCATTTATTTAGTTATTTTATTTAAGTTATTATGTTCATTTCATTTATTTCATTACTTTTATTTCATTTAATTAATTAATTTGTTTTATTTATTCAATCTAATTATGTATTGATATTTTTTTCATTAGTGGCGGTTTTTGCCATTCAGGATTTAAACATAATCACGTTCTTTATTAATATTTTCAATATTTTCAATACTTAATTGAATACTCATTACCATTTTATTAAATATTAAAAATTAATAATAATATGTCCTCTTAATTCAGCTTAAAGAAATACCGAATACACAACTAGTAAAATTGCTACGTCTCAATGATTTAAAACCCAATTTTTTGTCAATGTTGTCAGGGGCCTTGTGTCTATCGAACCTCGCAGCCAGCACGTGCACCCCCGATATGTTGCGTGTCGAGCACAGGACAAACATAATTCTACCTGGACGTAAACAAAACCCACAATATAGACAATAAAACAAACGGAAAACCATACACACATAGAGAAACTAGAAATATTTTATAAAATGAAATTCGCCGTTTAGACGCACTAATTATATATCTTCAATCCAGACTACCCTGGTGTCATTACGAAACCATCAGCCCATCAGTGATGGAAGTATTTGTAGATTTAGTGTTATTTGATTCATATATTCTTATTACTTTATACAAATAAATGGAATCTTACGGTTAATACTTCTAAAACCAAGGTGAGGATTTTCCGTAACGGAGGTAAATGTAGAGAAAAAGATAAGTGGTACTTTGATGGAGGTGTTTTAGATATTGTAGATGAATTTAATTACCTGGGTATATTAATGAATTTTATTGGTAAATTAAAAAAAAAATCAACAAAAAATCGCTAAACAAGGAAGAAAAGCACTGTTTTCAGTTTCAAACGTGTCTAAGAAACATATTTTAACGTTGAAACTCAGCTTCATGTTTTCGATACATATGTCTGTAGTATTTTTAATTATGGAGCGGAAGTTTGGGGCTTTCATAAAGCACCAAATATAGAGAAAATACATTTAAGTTATTGAAAAAGATTATTAGGGGTTAAGAAATCTACTGCAAATTTTATGGTTTACCAAGAATTAGGAAGATTGCCTTTGGAAATTATTAGGAAATTTAGAATTTTTAAATACTGGTTAAAATTAAAACAAACTGACAATTGTGTTTTACATGCATGTTATCAAGAAATGTTAGAAAATGGTAGTGAATGGATGAATGGAGTAAGAAACGAACTATTTAGAATGGGAGTAGGGTACATATGGCAATATGGAGATACCTATACATCCGATTATATTATGAATATTATTAAAAGCAGAATGTGTGATATATTTACGCAAGAATGTAAAGAAAAAATAGATTCATCTTCTAAGTGTTCACTGTACAAGTTTATTGGCGAAAATTTCTGTTTACAACCATATTTAACAAAACCCATAGGAAATACAAATCTGAAAGAAATTACAAAAATTAGACTTTCATCTCACAAATTAAATATTGAAATTGGCAGGTATAATAATATAGATAGGATTGAAAGAACATGTGCATACTGCAATAGTGGGGATATCGAAGATGAATTTCATTTTATATTAAAATGTGAATGTTTTTTAGATTTAAGAAAGCGTTTTATTAAGAATTATTACTATGAAAGACCTAGCATGTATACATTTATCCAACTTATGGAAACAGGGAACAAAAAACAGTTAACAAATTTAGCCAAATATATTAAACTGAATAATAAGAAAAGAAAAGACTATGTACCTATATAAAGAGGGACGTCTCTCTACACTATACCAATGGGTATGTAAGTGTGTATTTGTGTGTGTGGGTGTATTTGTGGGTGGGTGTCGATGTGGGTGTGAGTGATTGTATTGTTTATCCTTGTATATATGTTTATTTTGAACTGATGAGCCGTAAGGTTCAAGGTAATAAAAAACTGAATATGAACAGAATGATATCAGCATGGAAATTAAATATTTGAAATATGCAAATAACTAATTACTAATTACTCAATTATTTTCTACTATTTTTTTTTACTGGCCAATTAAGGTACGTGTATAGACATGCATCCATCAATCAGCACACGACGCAGCCCAAATATTTGAATATAAATATAAGTCATTGCTAAACTGCCGACCGATTATTTCACTTATTTATCTATTTTATTTGTATATTTATTTTGTTTTTAATTTGCAAACTTTATTATCCATATAACTATTTTTTTAAACAAAAACATTTCAGCACTCACATATTATCAAAATAACCTGCACATCGATCGTTTTCTTACATAACCAGCAAAACGCATGTTCAACGCACATTCAACGCTGAAGTTAACCCGCACAACAAACGGGCAACGCAAACGCAACGGAAACGCAACGCACTTTTGGTAAAGAAAAACGGTCCAGGGTCTGTACCTCCGAGACAACAGTGTCTTTTTGGAAGAACTGAAGTTGTATGAGAAACATATCTGACGGCTCTGATTGAACATCATTGTCAGTTTTTGGTGTTATTAATGTGTCCACATATTTTGGGAAAACAGCCCTGAGCTGTCGAGTAACGTTACTAATGCAAAGAAAGGTTGGTTGTCGACATAAGATCTACCTGTGGAATCGAGTTGTGTCGTTTATGTAATATTCTATACAAGTGATAGAGAGAGGGACTATGGTGTCCTAGCACTTAATTTGAAACAGAACTTATCATATATGTGTACTCGATGATCGATTATAATTTAAATCATGTACGGCCTTGTGTGTGTTTTTGTTGATAAAACGACAATTATCCTCGATAAGATCATAATCACACGAGGTTATTATCCTTGTAATTGGCTCATGCTTTGCCTTGTTTTATCGATATCGAAACCAAATTACGATTCGTTCATGCATATTTTTGTACGTTTGTGTATTTCATTACAACTTTATCATTCATTACCCCGATACGTTTAAACATGTTCTATACTAACACAACTCTGATCTGCATGAACACAAGACCAAATTATACAACTCACTTTAAATTGACCAATTTAGCTAGACCTAGGGATTCGATTTATAAATTGTGAACTTAAGTTCATGTTGTCACCAGGGAACGAGACATACCTTAAAGACTGATTACCAGCAGAGTGTAGGAACTGAACTGGTCCTTAGACACGAATCATGGCACACTTGAGCTAGACCCAATAATTTATGTTGATAATAAATATTTTACACAGATGTTACTGCTGATTTCACGACAGCTAGGTACACATTTTACATTGTTTATTACGTTTAATATCAACAAAAACAGCGACATTTCCGCTGTATAAAGAATACTATATTTTCTTTTCGATTGTCCTGTCGAGACGATTGACCGTTTCGACGCCGCGTACCGCTTTCAGGTCGGGACGCGTTTCATTGATCTGCCATGACGCAGGCGATTGTCCTGTCATTGAAAAAATATAGTTCTACTTAACCTTTGTCTATTGTGAAAACCAAAGGGACAACAGGGGAGTGTCTTATGTAAGTTACTGGTCTCTTTTGTATTCATTTATATCAAGTTCATACGTTTGATGAGCAGGGCGTGGGAATTTTAACATGCGTAGTACTCACGCTTTAACATTTCAGTTTTTTAATACAATCAAAACGTGACGTAAGAGTTGAAATGATAAGTTACAATTTCTATATTAAATTATCTGAAAAAGATCCCTAAAGACCATTCACTAACGAATATGAAATTAATTTTTTTCTCTGATTCTAGTCGAAATTGATCATCAGCAATATAGAATTATAGCGTGTTTTGCAACTTCTACTCGATATAAAAGATGATGTCCGCCATAACAAAATATATTCTACTGCAAAATATAATTAGTTAGGAGATTGGTCCCAGGACTACATTGTTTTAGCACCAGATCTACCCGTTTGCCAAAAATCTATGTTTGAGTATTACCTAGTCACAATACAAAACATCATACTTTTGAGCAGTTTGCTGTAGATGTGATAACTTGACGAGTAGTCTAGTCATTCTAGCTGAAATATGGCAAAATATCAAACAAATTGCAACAGAAAAGTTTTGGTGTTTTTCTGAATTAATAACATATGGACATCACCAGAAAAAAATTCTAGAAAATTATAATGTGGGAAAAAATGTTTACTTCCGATTTAATTATCTCCCCTTGCCCTTTTTTTTTTCGTTTTGTCTGAGACTAGCTTTAAGCTTACACGATCAAAATAGACATAGAATTAAACTATTTTATGACTTGAGAGTTTATATTTTGTTCACAAAAGCGTATTATTGCATAAATAAGTATATGCCCATAACAATATGGAATAAAAATGGCTGATTTTGTCCGACACGTTCAAGTTTTACACAAAGTTGATGGGAATATTGACATCCAGGTTTCACTTTGAAAGGTAAAAAATATTTCAAAAGTCATCCAAACCGAGCAATGGCACTACTTGCTGAAAATATGTCTTGAAAACACTATAAGCACTCATTTCCAATATGACAATCAGCGTCAAGGACTGCTTCTGCATTGGAACAACTCAATCCTTTGCACTCTCCACATGCCTGTGAACATTCCAAACCATGCTTTCTGCACGTACATCGTTTCGAGTCACAGTTAGTTTTGCAGTTACAGCGAATAATTTTAATCAGGTGTTCTGGAGCAGGAGGGGAATGTGTCTTGATGGGAAGAAGCTTTACATTGTCGAGATACAATCCCCATTCCTGTTGAGGAAATGTGTCGCCATTTCCCATCCATATTTGGGTTTGGAGATAAACTCTTCTGCTGTGGTATTCTGCTGCAGCCGAAGTTGGGGGTAGCGATTGCACTAGCACGCACAATTTTCCAACGAAAACTTTATCAACAAATTTCTTATATCTTAGAATGTTAAGTCCTTCTTCTGGATTGCCATTGTAAAGAGAAACAATGGCCTTTTCCCCGGCTGCAGTAACGTCTTTTCCAGAGGCAGAATCATCGGCAAAGACTCCAGCTAGATCCTTGAAATCTGAATCATTTTGTTCTTTCTTCTGTGCTGCAGCTTTCCCAATCCCAAAGATGATTGAGGGTGTATCACAGCCCGTAATTGCATGAAGGAATGGAAGATGGTAGCATGTTTCTGATCCAAGCATTTGTTTCGTTTTTTTGTATATCCCATACCTTCATTTTTCTTGAACATGATTCTACAGAGTGGAAGAAGATGTTGTGAAATTCCAAACTGGTATTGAATAGAAGAAGAATGAGAAGGTATGTATCTTCTCCAATCACAACAGTTATTCTGTTCAGTGCATTTTCTGTAGCTTCATTCACAATGAGGACATCGGCATCACTTGGAGCGTGAATGGTTCTGCATCCGTTTTCTTTCATTGCCTCTACTAGCATGTAGATGAAGGCTTGTTTGTTGACTTGGTTTGATAGGAAGTGATCCTTTTTAGACCGGAAAGTGGTATTTTCTGTAAAGTCAAATCGAGCTCCTGTCGAACCCCCGTTGCGCCTGAGGTGGGCTGCATCCTTTGTTGACGGACCGGAAGAATACCCATCAAATACGATGGATGGTTTGTCATATTTCTTTGTAACGTAATCTACATACTTGGCACATATGGAACCGAATGAGAATCCCCTATTCCAAGGTAAACGATGCAGTAAGGATCCCCCGTCAAGCACGTAATGTACATCTTCTGGTACGGGAGAGGTGCAATCTCCGAAACTCCAAATTGCATCTGCAAGAACTGATTTTTGTGCAGCCCTCATTAGACCTGACGGTTCAAATAACGAAGATGGACGGGTGGCAAGTTCATATGAGAAGACAGTAGATACGTCCTCTGGTAATCCATTTGCTGCTGCCATTAGCCTTTGAAATAACAGCTGTGGGTCAACTTGGACATCATCATTTTCTATTCTCAAAGTTGCAGGTTTCGCACTCAACGTAACAGCTTTGTTTGCTTTCTTAAACACATAGTTAGCCATGTTCTGTCCCTCCATTGACTTTACAATTGCTTCTCCAATTGACCTAGCATTTTCTGTGTTTGCCTTTCCATCATCAGTTTCTCCAGTTTCTATATTTCTGAGAGAAGCATCTCCCTCAAATGGATTTCTTTCAAGCAGAAAGGCAAGGATGGTTTCTGTATCTTTCCCGTCTTTTTCCTTTCTTGATTTCCCACTTTCTTTGTGTTGGTCATTTGTAGCATAGCTCACGTTACACAGCTCTTGCATCGCATTGTTCATATCCGCGCAAGCCGGCATTGAAAGTAGCCATACTGCTCTCTGAGTTTCACTCATGCCACGACCCCTCGTCAAGCCTCCAGTTGATTTCACGCTTCTCATAAGAACTTGTTCAATGACAAGGTCAGTTGATAGACCTGCCCAAAACCTATCGCTTCTTCGTATAACATGATGGCCCGTTTGGAAGGCATTGAACACTTTAGGATTATCCTTCTCAAGTGTGAGCATATTTTGCAAATACGCGTAGGCCGATTTTGTGTATAGATTGTGTCCTGCTGCAGCGAGGTAGGGCAGCATCTGCTGCACGGAAACTAAATGAAGGTTCCAATTTCCAGTTCGTTCTGCCTTGATGAAACGTTTGAGAATAGAAATCATTTCCATGTACTGGATCCACAACTTGGCTGTTCGATTGCAGGAAATTGAATCCATCCTTGCTTTCAATTTTTCTTGAATTTTGTCTAACAGATCTGAATGTATAACCTCGTCTAATGATATTTCTCCTGACAGCATCACATCGTAGAGTTGTGAAGCAACATCCAGGTCGTTTTCATGCAATTCTGACGATCCGCTGGCGTGCTGAAGTTGTTCATCTAGTATTGTTCCCTCCTCAAAACTGGTTGGCTCAATATGAAGTTGACTTTCCTCTGTTGAAGACGGCAAGACTATGTCGTACATACTGGACAGTAAAATTGCATGCAATGCAGCGTCTACAAGAAAATGCCCTCTCACTGCTCTTGCCACAGCTTTACCGGTCATCATATGAGAAACAGTCGTTGGTGCATAAACAGTTTCCAGTACATGTTGCAGGCCTGATCCTCTCATTAGTTCGCCAATGCTTCCAAGGAAGCTCATTTCCATATGAAATCCGCCGAGCCGAAGGACAATCTTTTTGAGTTCACTGTCAGACGGTTCACTCGCAACAATCATCAAGGCCTTCCAATAGAGCGGCTGATCAAATGTCAGTATCGGGTGAGACCCATATTTTGCTGCTTCTCTACTTACAAAGCGCATGGTTGAGTATATGCAAGAAAGATCCCCTGGATTCATGTCTATCATTGGCAAGAACACAACAGAAGACTGGCCAGGAAACATGCCTTGATTAACAGCCTGCATTGTTGCAGACCATCCTGGGCGAGTGGGTCTCAGTGGCCAAACAATGGACGACAGAAAATCAATCTTCCAACAACCATCACACCCCTCTAGCCTGGTAAGTTTCTTGTATGTCATCATATCAAGAGGATTGGAATGAAGCTTGAAAAAGTCAATGTTGATTTTACATATAGCTGCAACCTCATCCAAAGATATGTCCTTTCTAGGAACAGGTCTGCGTCTAGTCGTCGTGCTCGGAGTAATGCCAGCGATGATTCCCATTCCATGGAAAGTATTATGGCCATCTAATGTTCTGAGGTTGTGATCGACGTTGTCGGCGATGTACTGAATCACATGGTCATTGGTGATTCCATCAATATCAAATCCTTGAGATTGAGCAGCATTAGCTTCAAACTTCTGTACCTCCCTATAAGATACACAAAACCCAAGGCTGTGAAGCGTGTCTACCAGAAACTTCGATGCAAACTGATGATGTGTTTGAACCCCTAAACCAAGCTGGAGTGGAGCGATGAGAAGTCTTGGTCGAGAGGCTTGAATGATTGCTTGCCCTATCGCTGCTATCTTTAATTCAGCTTCATTTTCGCTGAATAAGCATCGCAAAAATTGCTGCAAGCTTTTAGGAACAAAGTCAACATTAGCATTGGTAGATGAAACATCTGGTGTCGAAGGATATGTTTCTTTCGATGCATTGATTTCCTTGATGTCATTTATAATCAATTTTGCCGCGGTTTCAATTACATTCTGTTTCTCACACTCGGTATCTTTGTTTTTTGGAAGCTGGTAAAAATCTCTGAGTATGTATGATGCAGTTTCTTTGAAGGTTACAATGTTTGCACTACCGTTGATTTCTGTGAATTGTTTGAGGTGAAACCATAGAATGGCCATGCTGTAGGTGTGATAACTTGACGAGGGCCATGCTGTAGGTGTGATAACTTGACGAGGGCCATGCTGTAGGTGTGATAACTTGACGAGGGCCATGATGAAGGTGTGATAACGTGACGAGGGTCATGATGAAGGTGTGATACCTTGACGAGGGCCATGATGAAGGTGTGATAACCTGACGATGGCCATGCTGTAGGTGTGATAACCTTGCGAGGACCATGCTGTAGATGTGATAACGTGACGAGGGCCATGCTGTATATATGATAACGTGACGAGGGCCATGCTGTAGATGTGATAACGTTACGAGGGCCATGCTGTAATTGTGATTGTCATATGTTTACTAATAATAACACCCTTTTTGTATGTGTAATAAGTCTAAAATGTCCACAAGTTGATATCAGCCCGTGTGATATCACACCCCCTTGAAGTGATATCACACCCCCTCCCAAATTTACGGATTTTGCCGCTTCCGCTTAATGCTGTCTACTTTTAATGTAAACAAACGAATTGTTGACATGGAATAACTGCGGCTTCATGGAAAATAATTTAAAGATTGATTTACAAAGCCCCACCCAAATTTTAATAACCATATCATTTTGTCGGAATTTCGGAATTTCTAAATGTTGACTTTTTATAAATAAAATAAAGAAATAATTTTTTTGTGTAGGTTTTGTTTATTCTAAAGGAAAAACACATACAAAATGATATGACCATTTTGATATCCCCCCGTCAGCTTGCTTTGCCTCGCTTCGTGTTTGCTATGCTAAATGAGATTTCATTTCCTCACGTTTCGTGGTATTTTTGTTATGTTCAATTTTGGCTAGGATTTCTGGAGTTTTATTTCTCTGACATACCAGTTCATTGTATTAACTTGATCCGCTGTTTGTACTGAGTGTTTCTGAACAGTGACAATATACAGGTACAGGTACGACTGGACAGGCGACTAGGTTTAGTCAATACACAGGGCTGGTTGACTGAGCTTTAACAAAATGTAAGCATGAGGGTGTAGCCTCATTTAATCAAAGGCCCAGGTATACTATGAGACAGATAAATTCCAGAGAACAAAACGACAATAACAGTCGTTGATCGATGATGATTACTTATAGTCTATTTAGGAAAACTTAAGTTTAACTATTTGTCGTTAAATGAAAACTACATGTATCATCGTAGATCGATGATCATTTACAGTCCGTTTCAAAGAACAACAGGAGAACTATAGTTGTTAACCAATGTTCATATATAGTCTGTTTCAGATAGCAATGGTCAACGTTCGCTAATACTCGGTCTGTGACACGTAAACAAATAGAAGATGTGCGCGGATGAATACAATGAACCTTAAAACTATGTAGAACAATATTTTTAAAACAATCCTATCGTCATTTGCTTTTCCATATGAAAGTTTACGCTTGAAATGGTTTTATTATTCTCACAATATTATTTCGTAACTTTACAATGCTTTGTTTATGACGGACTTTTTTCTTACGCGGATCACTTTTGTGTGGATATCACTTCCGGTTTAGGACGTCACCTGGCGCGAGCAGACATTCGTTTTTGAGAAAATACGTTCCAAAATGAAGGGCAATGGGAAAACTCGTTCTCATGTTTTTCACATTCTCAACTCTTTCTAAACTTCTTCTCGAGTATTCTTATACTGACAACAAATGATAATTAAGATATAATGCTACCGGTAGGTGGTATAAAGTAGTATATAGATGATAACACAACTTACCGTACGCAACTAAACAATTTCAATTATGACGTCACAATACTTTCTGCCTAATGAAGATCTAATATCCGTACACTTTTCATACGTGCCATCTTTTTTTATGAAAATGTTATTTAGCTTCTTAAGATTGAGGACTTTCATGTCGATTAATTTGTGGTTAAATGGACTTATATTTCGGAGGTCTATATAACCTCAGATTCACCTCAACAAAAATCCACCATTAATAAAGAGTGAACCATAAGGAACCATAATGAGTATATTCAGTGGTTTCCCGATTTAAACAGCTATCGCTGGGAATCATTAAATATTTGATTATTTCTCGAAGCGCTAAGTGGTTGTCAGTAAGCCTGCATTATTTAAATTGTATAGCATATAATAAAATCACATCAAATAGTTTTTATTTACTTGTCAAACACTTTTTATACATTTCGAAAGCTTCAGACAGTAATAAAATTATTATATGTAACGCGCCTAGCAATAAATGGTTTACAAGACATGTTTAAAGTTAGCATAGTTATGCAAGTAAACAAATATAAAACTACTTCAATTTTATATTTACCGTTAATGAAAGGTCATCATGTCCATCGTCAGCTTTTGTAAAACAAATTTATTTAAAACGATGATGAAATTCTTAGTGAAATCCAGAATGGGAGACACACATGACTGACTGAACAGTCCCTACCTACGTGTACTCATGTTCTAAAGGTAGAACAGATCGCAGAGAGGAAGTTGTCCTCTCGCGATAACGCATACGTCATACCTACATCACACATAGCTATATTTTACATTAGGAAGACCAACCTTATTGTCATGCATGAGATCAACTTTTTACGGTAAAACACTTTATGATTAAATGTACTGATTCAAAACAATACGTGTCTGATTCTATAATGTACCCTCTATGAAACGTTTATTCGATACAGTTTCTGCGCAATCAATCTATAATTATTTACATCCAATTAATTGTAACAAGCATTTTCATTGGCTTAAAAATGTAAGTTATCAGACCATAACGTAAAAATTGACGTTGCCGTTTATAACGTCGCTTTTGATTGGCTGATACAGCAGCGCAATGATTTCTAAGAGAAAAGAGTCCATCAATAAAAGTGTATTTCCACAGGGATTGTGTGTAGAAGATTAAATTACACAAAAAACGGGGTGTACTCTAAATAAACCGCGAAGCGGTTTATGATGAGAGTACACTCCGGTTTGTCGTGTTATAGCTCCATAACATGAAAAATATATTCAAGTTAATCCTTATAATTTAATCTACTATACACAATCCCTGTGGAAATCCACTTTTATTTATGGAATCTTTTCTCTTAGAAATTATTGCGCTGCTGTATCAGCCAATCAAAAGCGACGTTACAAACGGCAACGTCATTTTGTACGTTATGGTCTGATAACATAAAGTTTTAAGCCAATGGAAATGCTTGTTACAAGCTTAATTAAATTATTAGCTTATAAACTTAACGTAACACACAAACAAGGGGCCGATTACACATTTAAAATTTGGTAATAGATACAGTAAGCCAGCAATGATTTATTTTACTGTTTAGTCCTTCTAGAACTCTTTGATCAATGTGGACTCGTATAGTAAAGGTGATGAGCAAACTTAGTTTACATCTGAACCAGCTGTTATTTTTCTCTTTTCTGTCTTGCAGAAGAGACACCCCTAAAAGACGACGAAGACGTGGCTCAACAACCTCTTCAATACCAAAGAACGTGTCAGATACTGACGTAGACAGCTCCAGCCTGGCCAGCCAGCAGGTTGGTATTAAAGGTGCATGCATTTTCTACCTTAGTCATATTGATTGCGTACTGTTAAATGGTCTCACACATGTTTATTTGTATAACAGTACGTCGAATTCTACCCGAGCTAACAAAGAAGACTAAAAACATCGTTACTGCATACTTCCCACCTCTCACTATGGAAAACTGTGGGCAATAAATCACTTGCTACCACAGTCCACTGCACACATCATCCCCTTTCATGGCCAATCATGATTACATGACCATGAAAGGGGGTGTGTCCAGTGGACTGTGGTCACAAATGATGTAAGAAAGGGGAGATAATCAATAAGTAAGTAACGATGAAGTCAATAATTAATACAGTGAAAAGGATAAACTTAGTTGACACATTTAAAATAAGAAAAAAAAGAGAGTAAAAAATGGTAATTTCATGTTTGAAAAACAAACAATAAAAATTATTGATTTCCTTATCACGTGAGAGGATAAGCATTTCCTGAAAAAGTTTATAATCTTTAGGAGCTGTTTCTTTATACAAAATTGCACATTCAAATATACCATTCATTGAAAGAACTGGAATTTCTTAGGGATTGATAAACCCTTACATTGAAATATATGAAAATGGTTACAAAAATTAAACTGAAAATGTAGTTAGAAATTCAACATTGTTTCCTGTATTTTGTTCTAATTGTTGAACAGACACTCCTTACCTTCCCTGACACTGACAAAATTACCTGGTTCTGATTAGTACTCACTCAGACAGGTACATGTAAATTATCTGCAGTGTAGGGTAGGTATAAATATTGTCCAGGTGAACATTTTTTACTCAATGTTTATGTTTTGTTCGAGTTGGGAAGCATGCAGTAAGCCAGTTATTGCATGATTTCTCGTCACTCGGGACTTATTACACCGTCGCTTCGCTCGGGTGTTATACATCCTTTGTTACTCGAACACCATACAATAACCTTCACATATCGACCGAATACATACTTAGAATTTAGAAAGCGTGTGTCGAACGATTTCTTTGTTATTGATCGAGGCAGTTGAGCAGACATATGTTCCCGCCTCACTGATCCGTGCCCGGGCATCAGTTCATTAGTGTAAACTGTGCTTGTATTGTAGTCGATATTTTTCTGTATGGTGTTCACTATTTTTATTATATATATTATAGACTGTAATAATATCTAATCGCATTGCAGTAATCCGCACGTGCTGACTTCGGAAGTGAGTATTCTACTGAAGTGTGATACGACCTGAATATACGACAGCGTAATACGAATTTACCTTACTGAATCACCAGCAACGCTATCGAAGTATTGACCAAAGTAGAATCATCGTATAGTAAAGGAACCAAGTGGCCATTGTACTAAGGTAAAAGGACTGCACACTATGCCGTGTTTAACTGCCTGCACTGTATCCGTCATGAATGACCATAACAAGAAGGGCGGCCGTACGTGTACCACGAAGAGCCTGCTGTACGCCTTTTTGGGACTGTGCGTCGTCATGTTCGCCAGTGTGTTTGTTTACTGGTATCACGTTAGTGAACTGTTCACTCTGTCTGTACAACTCACAGACAATGTAAAGGAATTCTACGAAAAGGACGCAAAACAATTCTTAAAAGTTCTCAAACTGTCTGGATTTGAAAACGAAGAAACGAAATCTAACAAGGGACCACCAGTTGGTAAACTAGTTTCCGTGACCACTTCCACTACAACCGGTAAGACGGTGAAACTGCCTGTAAAATCACCAGCTAAAGTACCAACGAAACCCCCGTCAAATCGTCAGGACAACTGTGAAATGTGCTTTAATCATAACTTTAATTACATATTAGACAATGATCAAATTTGTGCTCGTAACGACAAGTCCCCCGAAATAGATGTCGTTGTTCTGATCTTTACAGTCCACAAAAATAGAGTACAGAGAGAAACTATACGTAAAACATGGCTAACGTATGCTAAAAACAACTCCCTAGATTCTAATGTCCGATATGCTTTCTTACTTGGAGCACCTGCTGATCCAAACATGAATAAAATCGTAAAAGAGGAATTCGATATATTCAAAGATATTCTTCAGGAAGACTTCAAGGATGCTTACAGTAACTTGACATACAAAACCATGATGGCGTACAAATGGGCCAGCACCAAATGTAAGGACGCGAAATTCGTGATGAAAACTGACGATGATATGTACGTCAACATTCCAAATATTCTGACAACACTAAAAAATCACAAAGAAAAGTTACAAACTCAGGTCGGCGGGGCGTGTCACCAGGTGGCAAAGCCTATTCGGGATCATCGATCTAAATGGTATGCATCAAAGAAAAGTTTCCCAGCAAGTAACTATCCGGGGTTTTGTTCCGGTACCGGGTATGTTACTAGTATGAACGTGGCTACAAAGGTGTTTGAGGTATCACAACATGTTCCGTTTTTCCATCTCGAAGATGTGTACGTCGCTCTCTGCATTAAAAAACTAGGATACAAATTATTGGCTATCCCAGGGTTCAATGCTGGCAGATTTAAGCCAGATCCCTGTATATATCACGGTAATACCATGATGACGTCACACCAAGTTCCTCCAGATATGATGGAGAAGATGTGGTTTGGAAAGTGTGCAAAGAGAGGATAATTTAAATTTGGATCGTTTGGTTTACATTATCAGATCTATATGAAGACCGTGCCATATTTAAATTAACTTTTAAACGCACCATCAACGCCGGAGAGGTCATCCGATCCGGGAAATACCCTGGAATACATAGATAATGTTATCATTTTTTTAAGTACGTATCATATGCATAATACACGTTGGTAAAAGGTCAGTCCCTAAGATACTATAAACCATGTGTTTTATTCATAATATGTATGTTATTGATAGCATGTGTGTTATTTATAATGTATAAAGTATTTATAGCATGTGTGTTATTTATAATATGTATGTTATTCATAATATGTATGTTATTTATAATATGTATGCTATTTATAGCATGTGTGTTTTTTATATAATATATAAAGTATTTATAGCATGCGTTATTTATAGCATATATGTTATTTATTACATGTATGCTATTTATAATATGTATGCTTTTTATAATATGTATGTTATTTTCAAAATGTATGTTATTTATAGTATGTGTGTTATTTAAAGCAGGTATGTTATTTCAAACATATTAGCTATATATTATGCTATTTATAATACCTGTTTTATATTCTCACTGTACAGTTCAAGATAAACCTAGATATTTTTACTATTAAAAGCGGCACTTTTTTTTTTTCTTTTCTGAAATTGATACTTTTAAGAAATAACCTTGTCATTTAACACAAATTTTTTTTAAATGTTCGTTTTCAACTTAGATATTTTTTGGATAAAGCAAGGAAATACAAATTTCTTGAGAATGTTATTTGTTTGTTTGAGAAATAGGCAGTATATATATATATAATTATGTCACTTATTCGTATAGAACTATCAAGGTATTTTCGATATCGTTATGGAGAAAATACAGAAAATTTCTATTTTTTGTCCAGAGAATCTTTATTTTTTTACAGAATGTACATAAAACATATACATGTTATCAGTTCTAATCATATCTATATGATATCTATAATAGATATTTAATATAGATAATTAATATACATATTTAATATGTACAAAGTACCAGCCTATTAATGTATATATGGATATAGAGCGTCATTTTTATAAAAATCAATATAGTGTACAACATATGTTTCTCTCTCTCTAACTGTACTCTGTCAATATAGTGTACAACATATGTTTCTCTCTCTCTAACTGTTCACTTTGTCAATATAGTGTACAACATATGATTCTCTCTCTACCTGTACTCTCTGTCAATATAGTGTACAACATATGTTTCTCTCTCTCTAACTGTACTTTCTGTCTCTCTCTCTAACTGTACTATCTGTCTCTCTCTCTAACTGTATTTTCTGTCCCTCTCACTAACTGCATCCATGTCTCTCTTTCTAACTGTACTCTCTGTCAATATAACAGAGGCATGGTAGTGAAGTGGCGTGACGCCGGGCTCGTGACCGACGGGTTGCGGGTTCGAGTCACGTCACGGCACTGTGCTGTATCTTTAAACAATATACTTTACTCTGCTTGTTCCAGTCTACTCAGCTGTAAATGAGTACGTGGTTGGGCAGTGCTAGAATTGTTGAATGCTAACTGTGAGCGCCGAAATGGCAGCAATGCATGTATGCTCGCGGGGGAGTTGAGAAATATACTGGTTGATTGCAAAGACCCAATAATCACGGATACTAATTTGTAAAAGTGGTATACAAGAACCTCGAATTATTCCTCTGTCTGTGTGTGGGTGTATGTGTTTTGGTGTGTTGGGAATGACCAGTGTTAATGTTCATGCATTTCCTGTATTTTGTACTGTATGTTAATAATGTATTTGTTTGTGTAATGTGCGGAGGACAACTCGTACCCTGAAAATCCTCGTTAAACAAGCAAACAATAAAAATCAACACATTTTTCAATTAATAGAAAAGTATAAAGAAATATATTTTGACTTTCCATTTGAGTTGTACATAGATATATATGTATAAGACTATATCAGTGTTATCACATAACGATTTTCCAGATGTACGTGTCGTCGTTCCGATAGCGTGATGATGACGTTTGTTAATCAATCCAATAGTATGTCCGTAGATAACCCTTTACAACAATCCAACCAACACTTATTCTGTGGTTTTTTTAAATTATTATTGAGGTATTGGTTATGGGGCGTGATAGCCTTAAGTCTGTACGTAATGTAACAAGCCATGGAGCTGCTTCTGCTAGTACTTAGGGCACAGAAGGAGAGACTCGACTAATGTAGCCCCAAGGTTGTATGTCACAAACCGCCTGTTATCACAAATGGTCATAATATTTTTATATGAAAGTATCGATTTGTCAACATTGATTGATTTTATTTACAAATTTTCGTTTTGAACTTTTTTTAATATCTCTTACACATTGATAAATGTATGTATATAATATGTGATTGTTGCAATAAGACCTTTGCTGATTTCAGAAAAAAATCTGTTAATTGGAAAACTTATTCCATTTTAACAAACCATGTATCCAAACGGCAGCGAATGTAAATACCTATCTAAATTTTCATACCCATAATTGTTTTTAACAATACACAGGAAGTGCCTCCTGCCGCCGATGAATGGTACGGCATTTTAAGTATCATAGTCTATGACGTCATCGCTAATGACAGGAGTAGCGTGTAATGTATCTTAATCCATGACGACATATCATGACGCTGATAGCATGAGCCAGTTTATCTGGAACGCTTACAAATGAAACCAATACTATTTAGATGATAAATATCACCATTCCTTATTGTTTTGTCATGAAACGTGCGAAAATGATAAAACCTCTCTTTTTGTCATGTAACACGTGATAACGATAAAACCTATTTGTTTTGTCATGTTACAACTGATAATGATAAAACCTAAATGTTTCTATATATTTTTTATAATATGTTTTACAGTGGGGGACAATATTTCTGACATACTGAATTCTAAATTACGTAAACCATTCATGTTGAATATTTATACCCGATATAAAAATGTTTGTGATTGGTAAAATAATAATTCTTTATTAATATTTGTTTAACTATTCTAGAATCATTACTTATGCGCCAAAAGTATGTTCGAACCAGTTGCATCAATTTGCTTTTATTTTAGCCTTCTTTACAAAATGATGTTTTAAACTTGACCGGGTTTGTTTAATGCATTTATGGAAGCACCTTCATGAAGATACGAGTAAAGTTATGAATAACGGGGGCCGACAACACCACTTAACGCACAGTATACATTTATATATTAATATAAATTATAACAAAACATCATCGATTAAGGACCCCTGAACCACTGCCAGGAAATGTAATAAATGTTGGAAACTGTTGTTTTTTTCGGCATGACTATAGGTATGATGCACCATATCTGAAAATAACAGCATACCTTGTTACTGAGAATTGGGTCGAATGAAGCCTTTTTTCATGATTTTATAGACGCATATCTGGTTCAATCGTAAAGTAAGAATATATCGCTATATATGCGTGTGTTTATGTTTATTTATATGCTAAATTACTTCAGTGCTACACAGTGGAATCTGTATTAAAGTATCTGTGTACAGTGAACTCTGTATAAAGACCGATGTCTCGTGTCTCTACTACAATAACCTGTTTACATAAACCGTGGGTACATACACTTTGTAAATAAATGAATATAGACCATATGTATAACACACTTTCTGTCTGTTAAGAGCACACGTTCATTAGGACAATCTGCCTGTAAAGAACTCTTGTTTATAGAGACCACATGCCTATACATTCCATATATGTATGAACACCTGTCTGTAAGACAATTTTGTATATGCACGATACCTGTCTATATATAAAAAAAACACCCGTTCTTAAAGACCATATGTCTATAAAATAATTATCTCTATAATGAAAACCTGTCAAAAATGACATCCGGTAGTTTAGATCACTCTCTGTCAATACCACATGTAAACAGAGACTGACATCTATGAAAAACACCTGTCTACAGTATAAGTTTGCCCTGTTTTCTCTCTCCACTGGACGGTCGGGCCGTTAAGGCAGGTTTCTCCGCCTTTCACGTTTCTCTTAACTTACAAATTATATTTTTTATTTAAAATTCCCGCGTTATTGTCAGTCTGTACAAGGACTGTAACAACTCAATAACTGGAACAGCGTATTGTCGCGTGCTGATTGGCTAAGAAATGTGTTTCGTGGTGCATGTCATTTAAAGTCCCATCTACGACACAGCTTTCAAATAGATTATCTAGTGACAATACCATGCAAATGTAAATATTTATTTGAAACTGATGTAGATATGCTAGGTTTTCTATACAAAAATTAAATGGTATAAGAAAGGATTGGCGACTATAGTTTTAATCTAACTACCTTTGAAGTCCTTTATCTGTGCTGCCTTGCTGGTTTTTATTGTGAATGTTCGGGTGTTATTGGATTTGCAGTTGGGGATGTTTTACGTATTAAAATTGATAAAAAAAGATCGTTTGTGTTTTGTTCGCCTGTTCAACATCACTATGATCGCAATTTGATTTGAAATATATATAACATCATTTACTTTAATTAAAAAAACAAAATTAATTATTTCCAATCACAACTAGAGTGACTTATAAAGTGCATAATGTTATGACTGGTTTTTAGAATTGTTTTGATAAAGATTAAGTTAATGTTTCATAATATTACCTGATCCTAATGGCCATACTCTTGCAATCCAGGCTACGTTAGTACTCTTAATTCTGGACATGTATTCATGAAACCGTTCTCCTGCTAAAGCATGGATTTTGTGCTTGAAAGTCTCCAGAAATTGAAAGTTACTTGACTGTAACAAGAACATTTATTAACAAAAATTGTGAGTCAAGATATCTCCTTTTTTGACCCATTTATACTACAGCATTAATCTACAAAATGTACCTACCACAGCTGTATATTAAATATAAACTTTCATTTATTTTACAACAATTATGAAACAAGTTATTTCAACTTATAGTATTAATTACTTTTGTTGACCCGGATGTTAGGGCGCGGGAGGTCTTATTGTGGGAGGAAACCGGAGTACCCGGAAAAAACCACACACAGGTGACCCAAATACTTTTTTTACTTCCGATAGTGGAATCGAACCCCGACCGCATTGGTGAAAGGCAAGTGCGCTATCCACTGCACCACCCGACCACCCAAGCTGTATAGTATATACCCCCAACCCTCATCTCCAGACCCTTATAGGGACATATTCTTACGAGATATGGTAGCACCTGTGCTGGAGTCAAAGGACAGAAGAATGGTGCTCTTCGTATGTGTGTGGACTTTCGTCAGCTAAACCAGAAAACCATCAAAGATGCGTATGCTCTCCCAAAAGTAGATGAGATGTTGGACTCGTTAGATGGAAATACATCATTTTCTGAAGTTGGGGTACCACCAAGTTGAGATCCAAGATGAGCATAAGGAAAGAACAGCATTTACAGTCGGACCATTGGGTTTTTGCGAATATATTAGGATGCCATTTGGACTGGCTAATGCCCCAGCCACATACCGACGGCTCATGGAACAAGTGATGGGAGAATTACACTACAAGATTTGTTTTGTCTATATTGATGAAGTCATCATATTTACCAAGAGTTATGAGAAACACATGCAGCACTTGGATCAAGTATTCCAGAAGATCTCGGATGCCGAACTCAAGTTGGAACCAATCAAATGTTCACTTTTTAAGAGGAAAGTGAAGTATGTTGGACATGTCGTCTCAGAAGCTAGAATGGAACCGGATCTAGACAAGATAGAGACGGTTTTGAATTTGCCACATCCTACCACACCAGAAGAAGTGCGTCAATTTCTTGGATTTGTCGGATACTATCGCCGCTTCATTCAGATTTTCAGCCCTGTCGCTAAGCCTTTGAGTATTTTGATGCCTACTCCAATTATACCCAAAGGATCCAAGAAGAAGGATAGAACTATCCAGCCATTGGTTTGGGAGTCGGAGCAGGACTCGTCAAAGATGCCTCCTTGCTAGGACTCGGCGCTGTATTTTACCAGGAGCAGAATGGAAAGAAGAGGGTCATTGCCTATGCAAGTAGAGGTCTATCGGAGAGAAGAGATACCCTGCACACAAACTTGAATTTCTTGCGTTGAAGTGGGCTGTGACAGAGACATTCAGCGATTACCAACCCGTTGACATATGTGTTGACCTCTGCCATTTCTCAGCGATGAGTTGCTGCACTTGGGGAATATCACTTTGATATCCATTATAGACCTGGGAGTAGCAACGCTGATGCAGACAGCATGTCGCGACACACATCTCTTCGTGAGGGGGAGAAGACGGGTGTCATCACTAATGAGCCATTAACCAAGGAACCATCGCTACACCATTCCTTGAAAGCCTGTCTATGTCATCACATGTGCTGGATGATATACCAGAAACTTCATCATCAACCAAGATTCCTGACATTAAAGAAGCTTAGAAGAATGACATCATGCTCGGACTTTGGATTTCTCGAGTAAGATCGGACAGAAGCCTAGACGAGGTGAGCTACCACCATCAGCTACCTATTCCACTTTTCAGAAGAACTTTGAGAAGTTGCGTCTTCGAGATGCATCCTGTATAGGGAGACCATTAGAGAAGGAAAACCGATATATCAGCTAGTTGTACCTCGGACCAGGTTTTCTATCATAATGATTATGGTACATGATGACATGGGGCATCAGGGTCGTGATCGAACATTTTTTCTTCTCCAAGATAGATTCTTTTGGATAGGCATGACAAGAGATGTTGATGAATACATCAAGGGATTTAATCGATGTCTGCGAAAGAAGACACCAAAGAACCAAAGAGCACCGTTAGTGAGCATCCACGCCTGTCAGCCTCTTGATCTTGTCTGTATGGATTTCAATTGTCTAGAAACATTGAAAGGGGGACAGCAGTACATTCTCGTCATTACAGACCATTTCACGAGATATGCTGTTGCCATTCCTACCAAGAACATGACAGCGAAGACGACAGCAGAAGTATTCTTTAACAACTTTGTGATTCACTATGGATTGCCTAATAGAATACATTCGGATCAAGGTCCCAACTTTATGAGCAGACTGATGAAGGAACTGTGTGCCATTAACAGAATGGAAAAGTCTAACACAACACCTTACCATCCCATGGGAAACGGGCTCTGCGAAAGGTTCAATCGTACGCTCCTTGGTATGTTAGGAACATTATCCGAAGATAAGAAGTAGAATTGGAAATCTGACGTCGGTCCTCTTGTTCATGCCTACAACTGTACCAGGCAGGAATCGAGTGACTTTACACCATACTTTCTTATGTTCGGCAGAAACCCAAGATTACCAGTAGACCTAGCCTTAGGGGTGGACAACACTTGAGTTTCATCAGAGTCATTGACGACTTATGTTGATTCCCTGAAAGATAGACTTTCCAAGGCCTACGAGCTGGCCTCAGAGTTCACGCAGCGAAAGAAGATGATGTGTATGACTAGAAGGTTAGAGGTGCTGTCCTTGCCATTGGTGACCGAGTCCTTGAGAAGATCGTCGCTTTCGATGGAAAGCAAACGCTCTATGACAAGTGTAAGGAACATCCTTATGTAGTCATCACCCAGCCAAACCCCGATGTACCAGTGTATGAAGTTAACAGGGAAGAAGGAGAGGGAAGGTCGAAGACACTTCATCGAAATTTACTTCTTCCGATTAGCTATCTACCAGGACGTTCAGACAAACCAGTATCAGTACCAAGACACCGAAGATCAAGGAAAGCACTGTAGCGTGCCAATATGTGAAAACGACCCAATATGTGAAAACAGGAAAAACTATATTGAATTCATTAATTACTGTGTTTAAATTACTTATTATTCAGACTAACTCTAATGTGAACCATCTCAACTAATTAAATCCACTAATTAGCAAAAACATTTTTGTTTCACTTTTCACGAATTGGGTTGCACATGATAGGACAAATCCTATCAACCCAATATGTGAAAACATGATTTTTTTTTTATTAAAATTCCTAAGTAACTTTCTGTTAATTACTAATTATTCAAAGTTGCTCTAAGGTTAACAAGTTCCACTAATTAGATAGACTAATTAGCCAAAATATACAAAGATTTTTGTTTCACTTTTCACGAATTGGGTTGCACACGATAGGACAACTCCTATCAACCCAATATGTGAAAACATGAAAAAAATGTTTAAAATTCCTAAATAACTTTCTGTTAATTACTTATTATTCAAAGAAGCTCTAATGTGAACAATTTCCACTAATTAGATACACTAACTAGCCAAAATATACAAAGATTTTTGTTTCACTTTTCACGAATTGGGTTGCACATGATAGGACAAAACACAACTTCCGAAACTTGAATGAGAAACTAATAAATATTAAATAATCAAAAACGAATCAGCAGTGGCACTAGACGAGGATTCGAACACAAGACGTTATAATCCAGGGACTGTAACTCTAACCAACTGAACTACCTTATCGATGGTAATGAAATGTCCTAGTTACGTTTTTTTTTTCTTGTGGGCACTTAAAGATTCCTGTTCCGCTGCTCTGTAGTTTAAACCACACCTACCCGAAGGACAAGTGAGCATATGCTATGGCGAAGCGTCCGTCGTCCGACCGTCCGTCAACTTTTTCTTTAAAACGCTACTAGTCCTGAATTCTTCTTACATCTTAGGGATTAAGGAATTTCATCTCAAGGGCAAAGGGCACTTAATATTGTATAAATGGTGGGTCTTTCCCCAAGGGCAGAGGGGTTTTGGGAACAGAGGGGTGAGGCCCAATAGGGGAAATAAAGGTAAAATCTTTGAAATCCTTCTGCTACCATAGAAATTACGGTATTTTATCTCAATTTTGTATCCATCAAGTTGTCTAGTAGTGCCTGCTACTATTAGGGTGTTTTCATTAAATCATGATGGTGACCAGGACACCATCTTCGATTATGTTATTATCCCCCGCTTTCACCGAAACGGGGGAAATTAATTTGGGTTTGTCCGTCTGTCTGTCTGTCACGCTTCGTTTCCGTGCAATAATTACAACAAATATTAACCGATATTATTCAAACTTGGTCACAGGGTCAAATGCCTTAAGGGCTCGGCCAAGTTCGATGACAACTTTCAGCGGACCCCATTTTGCGTAGTTATGGCCCATTGAACAATGAAAAACGTCATTATCTGCCGCGCTTCGTTTCCTTGCAATTACTACAACAAATGTTAACTGATTTTCTTCAAACTTGGTCACATGATTAAGTGCCTTAAGGTTAAGGTCTCGGCCAAGTTCGATGACCACTTTCAGCGGATCCCTTTGGTGGAGTAATGGCCCCTTGAATAACGGGAAACGTCATTATCTACTGCGTTTCGTTTCCGTGTAATAACTACAACAAATGTTAACTGATTTTCTGCAAACTTAGTAACCGGGTTCAACGCATTGAGGGGTCGGCCAAGTTTGACAACCACTTGGCCACTTTGGCAGAGTTATGGCCCCTTGATTAACGAAAAACGTCATTATCTTTCGTTTCCGCTTTATAACTCTAGCAAATATTATTCCTTCAAAATTGATAACAATGTTTGCGTTTCTCTGTCTTTCCACCCATATCGGGCACTCTTTGGTTTTCGTGTTATAATTGCTGTAGATATTGTTCAGATGTTTCAAACAAATTCCTTATGCACATCCGACCCATGCTGAGTTTGCCAACCGATGTGATTTGTGCATATTTACTGATAATCAATGAGGTACATGTATAACTGCTTTTTTTTCTTCAAGTTTCAAGCGATACATTATATCTCAACAGCAGGATACTCACATGTTTAAACCTTACCTCAATAATTTAAACCTGCAATATGTACTGCAAGCGGGGGATATTAATTCCACGAATTTGCTTGTTTGAAGTTTGTTCTTGCTATATCTCCAGAAATACTGGATGGATCTTTTTGAAATTTCATATGGACATACTGTACATACAATGTAGTGCTATAGCTTAACCTCATATCAAGTACTTTACACATATCCAGGTGAACGATACAGGCCCTCTTGTTCGTATATACAGTAACTTCTCCTTAATTTCGTTTCTGTTGATCATGCAACTCAGTCGGCAGGAATGGTAGTATAACAATCTGAATTGATCAGTGTTCAACACCCAGTCTGGCCCCTCTGATTTTCTACTCTGAAACCTCTGTTTTTTATTATATTTTGTGAAACTCTTATTTTCTTAGAGGTTCAACTAGGTTTGGTTTTCCTATTGGAAAGTTAAAGTTCCGCTGAAAAAACGAGTTTCGTACAAAATTAAATAAAATTGGAAGCCGAACATGGATTCTTTAGGATGGTTACTGTTGTACTAAAACCTAAAGCTGATTGCTTTTGTTTTTGTTTTGACTGCGGTGGGACATTATTCCTTAAGAGATAGATCATTAAAGAAATTGTATGAGATATCTAATTCAAGTAAAGATATCATTGGACATAGATATAGCTTTGTAAGAATTACATTTTTTTATGTAAATTAATCAAACACATTCCTAAAAGAGTTAACAGTATCTTTAAAGTTAACTAGCCTGGGAGTTCGCTACATATTCTACTTTGCAAAGTGTATGTACAGTAAAACATAGTGTAGCATATGTCTAAACAATAAATGTAGCTTTACGATGTAAATAGTAAATACAGTTCAAATATATTTTTTTCGAGCTGTTGTACGTTTTTGTATCACTGCACAGTGGATAACATCGTTGAAGGTGTTTAAAAAAAGATTCAGTGAACTCACAAATCGAGTCTATTTAAACTTTGATTGATAATACCGGAAATGAAAGTGTACTTTCTTATGCAAGTAAACAAATTGTTTTGCTACAATACGCAACAAAGTCTTGCGAAGCTGAACGATTTAATGAATTGTTTCAGTCTACGCTTCACCCTGCACCCTGTACCCTGTACCTTGTACCCCGTACCCTGTACACTGTACCCCATACCCTGTACTGTCACAGCACCATACAATCGACACGATATGCATTTAAATACAAATATCTGCTTGAAAAATAAGTTTCATAATATATGGATTTAGACCGATATACCTCCCAATAGGTAATCAACGAAAACTTAAAGGGACAACTTAGTTAAGTAAGTTTTTACCTGAGTATTGATACTGAAAATATATATCTCCTAACTAAAGCTTACGTATTTGATAATGGCATGACCTAAAGCAAACGTCCAGTGTGGTCAGTTCCATATATTTGGAAAGCCGGTACTAAAACCTACGACCGAAAAAGTGGCAATATCCGGGCCATTCAGTGAAAGGTAAACATGTACAGCACTACGTTTACGCTGTCGACCGACAACACAAGAAAACATTGTTTCTTGTAAATTTCTCGACAAGAATTGTTCATAAGGAGTATCACACTATAGAATCGTGAAGAGATTTGCGACACGGTTATAAAAAACTTACTTCACTAAATTGTCCCTTTAAGCTCTACATGACCTTGGTAAATGAATGAACTTTAATTAAAATGTCATTTCGTAACATTCATTTGCGTCGCTAAAGAGATTGATTTGTTACAAATCCTGTGAACTATTTCTTACAAAGTTGTTAGCCTTAATAGCGAGCACAGCGAGCCCTTTTTGTATCGTATGCGTGGTATATATATATAGTTAAAGCAAAAATCTCTATATAGTAACACAAAACGAAACTACAATACTATGCGGTCTTTTTTCTTTACATCGTGCAGAATGGACTTTAAAATTTGCGACGCTCTGATTGGTTATTAATAGATCAGAAGTTAAAAAATCACCGTTTTAAACATCTCTGTGGGAATAGAAAATATGTTTCACATCGTAACTTATTTGCGTGAACTTTGCAAACGTATTCGTTATGGTTTGAAATGTTTCTTCATTAAAACGGGTTTAAAAATTTAAGTTTTCGACATTTTTGACGAATCAGATTAAGCAATAAAAATATTTGTGGTCTGAAAGTCGCGGGCTTCAAAATTTG
>NW_018407588.1:82088-82926 GCF_002113885.1 Mizuhopecten yessoensis
CCCCCCCCCCCCCCCCCGAAGCAATTTCACAAAACAAATTGAAATTTCTAACGTAACATAACTATGCCCCTAGGTAAACTTTTGAGTCCTTTGTCATTAGGTCTTGTACTCAAGCAGAATAAGTTTATTGGATGAAAATGGTAAATTTTAGCAAAGCAAGCCTAAATATCAACTGTGTCGCATTGTTATGTATGAACAGTAATAGCTTCTAGCTTCACTAATTCAACATCCATGTTAGAAGATTTCCTACACTGTAAATATTTTTGAAAAATGTCGTTTTTATAAAGTTTGGAAATATATATATTTACATTATAATTTTGAAATATTGCAAAATAAACAAATAATATTCAAGAACAGAGCAGCCTCAAGATTTTCTAAATGAAAATATAACAAAACATAACAAGTAGGAAGTCAACATTATTACCAGGGTTTTTGCCAGCTATTTTGGCAAGCTATTATGGGAAAGGGTCCCTGACTGCCTGAGCAGGAATGGGGATAATATCATCGGCATTTGGCAAAAATTGGGAAATTTCATCAGTATCCCCAGGTTAAGGGAAAATTTTAGTGTTGATAAAATAAAACCTACAATGTGATTTGCAAAAAAAATTCATCTAGCTGTTTCTTACAGTAGAATGTAAAGCAATTAATAAACACATCAATTTTCAGTGTTGATTCAATATCAAATTCTTGTTATTTTTTTTACTTTGTTTATATTATGAATGAAAAGTGTATATACGAAATAATGACTGGAAACTTGTATGAACATGCTTCTTATTCCAATTGGGAAACTAAGGACTGAAATTGGGAAAATACAGGGTCATATTCTAAATATTGTAAT
>NW_018407588.1:83185-83812 GCF_002113885.1 Mizuhopecten yessoensis
AATTCGTATAACNTATTGATTTTTGACAATTATACTGCAGAATCATAATTAATAAAAATGGAAAACTAAGGATCTTCTTATTTTACTGGTATATATCTTAGAATAAAAAACTTGCAATCATTTTTTCCACATTGCAAATTGTATACTTTCCTCAAACTTTACCATATTTGTATGGCAATAGTTATTTTAAGTCCTGAGGACTGTGTCCCCTACTTTGGCTGTTTAATGCTGTAGATCGCGAGGTTTCCATACATCAGGAAATCTGGGACAAGTTACATTGACAAAGGACTAGTAAATAATCTATTTAACTAGTCCTGTTTACTACCAAGCAAAAAAAAAGTAAGTGTCTAACCCTGGGAAAATGATTTGTGAACCGCTTTGAGACGACCTTGTAACTAGGTTGTGATGAAGCGGTATATATACATTTGTAAGAACCTCAAATTATAATTATTATTATAGGCAACTACCATTTAGTTTTCCCCAGGTCTGTTACCACCTAGAAATACACTCATGCTACATGTAGCCCCTTCCAGGGGTCATACAGGGCTAGGATATACAATATAGTAATTAGTTAAGGGGTCTTACAGGGCTAGGATATACAATATAGTAATTAGTTCAGGGGTCATA
>NW_018407588.1:84618-85419 GCF_002113885.1 Mizuhopecten yessoensis
GTATAATTTCGCTAATTAGTGTATCTAATTAGTGGAAATTGTTCGCATTAGTGCTTCTTTGAATAATTAATAATTAACAGAAAGTTATTTAGGAATTTTAGACATTTTTTGTTTATGTTTTCACATATTGGGTTGATAGGATTTGTCCTATCATGTGCAACCCAATTCGTGAAAAGTAAAAAAAAATCTTTGTACATTTTGGCTAATTAGTGTATCTAATTAGTGGAAGTTGTTCACATTTGAGCTTCTTTGTATAATTAGTAATTAACAGAAAGTTATTTATGAATTTTTAACATTTTTTTCTTGTTTTCACATATTGGGTTGATATGATTTGTCCTATCATGTGCAACCCAATTCGTGAAAAGTAAAAAAAAATCTTTGCATATTTTGGCTTATTAGTGTATCTAATTAGTGGAAATTGTTCACATTAGTGCTTCTTCTTTGAATAATTAGTAATTAACAGAAGTTATTTAGGAATTTTAAACATTTTTTTCATGTTTTCACATATTGGGTTGATAGGATTTGTCCTATCATGGGCAACCAAATTCGTGAAAAGTGAAAAAAAAATTCTTTGTTTATTTTGGCTTATTAGTTTATCTAATTAGTGAAAATTGTTTACATTAGAGCTTCTTGGAATAATAAGTAATTAACAGAAGTTATTTAGGAATTTTAAATATTTTTTTCATGTTTTCACATATTGGGATGATAGGATTTGTCCTATCATGTGCAACCCACTTCGTGAAAAGTGATTATTTTTTTGTATATTTTGGCTAATTAGTATATCTAATTAGTGGAAATTGT
>NW_018407588.1:85921-86241 GCF_002113885.1 Mizuhopecten yessoensis
TAAAAAAAAAATCATGTTTTCACTTATTGGGTTGATAGGATTTGTCCTCATGTGCAACCCAATTCGTCAAAAGTGAAACAAAAATCTTTGTATATTTTGGCTAATTAGTCTTTCTTATAAGTGGAAATTGTTCACATTAGAGCTTCTTTGAATAATTAGTAATTAACAGAAAGTTATTTAGGAATTTTAGACACTTTTTGTTTATGTTTTCACAT
Source organism: Mizuhopecten yessoensis (assembly GCF_002113885.1). Taxonomy (NCBI): domain Eukaryota; kingdom Metazoa; phylum Mollusca; class Bivalvia; order Pectinida; family Pectinidae; genus Mizuhopecten; species Mizuhopecten yessoensis. The sequence goes on from NW_018407588.1 coordinate 86,137, forward strand.
TTTCGGTTATAAGGATTTGTCCTATCATGCGCAACCAAATTCGTGAAAAGTGAAACAAACATCTTTGTATATTTTGGCTAATAAGTGTATCTTATTAGTTGAAAT
>NW_018407588.1:95235-95719 GCF_002113885.1 Mizuhopecten yessoensis
ACACATTTTGGGTTGTAGGATTTGTCCTATTATGTGCAACCCATTTCGTGAAAAGTGAAACAAATATTTTTGTATATTTTGGCTAATTAGTGTATCTAATTAGCGGAAATTGTTCACATTAGAGCTTCTTTGTATAATTAGTAATAAACAGAAAATTATTATGGAGTTTTAAACGTTTTTTTCACGTTTCACATATTGTGTTGATAGGATTATTCCTATCATTGGCAACCAAATTCGTGAAAAGTGAAAAAAAAAATCTTTGTTTATTTTGGCTTATTAGTTTATCTAATTAGTAAAAATTGTTTATATTAGAGCTTCTTTGAATGATTAGTAATTAACAGAAAGTTATTTAGGATTTTTTATTATTTTTTTATGTTTTCACATATTGGGTTGATAGGATTTGTCCTATCATGTGCAACCCAATTCGTCAAAAGTGTTGTTTTTTATATTTTGGCTAATTAGTGTATCAAATTAGTGGATTTTT
>NW_018407589.1:0-524 GCF_002113885.1 Mizuhopecten yessoensis
TGTCTGTCTGTCTGTCTGTCTGTCTGTATCTTTCTCTCTCTCTCTATGTCTCTGAATCTCTTTGTCTCCTNCTCATTCATTTTTGTGTTAGTATTCATGGTAGCAGTAAAATCGTTAATAGTATAACTTCTTGTTCAATCTGATAGAAATACAAATACATACGCTATACGTGATTTGTCATAGATTACCGGGAAAATACACGTTTCGGCCCCGCTCCTTTTGCCCCGGGAATGAGGCAGAGTTTAATTTTCTCATACCATCTACTCTAATCTTATCTAATGATTTCCTGCTGAAAATTGGCAAAATATACTCAAAAATGTTATTTACGTATGTAAACTCTAGTAAACTTTACCCCTTCTCAATGGAGAACGGATGTCCTGGGGGTAATGTAATTTACATGTAGTTCAAGCACCTCAGGACCTTTCCATCTATAAAGAGTATTTGGTTCTAGAACATCCGAGTCTAAGAAAGAACATTTTTGAAAGGACCGGTTTCCAAAACGGCCCCTTCTCTGATTCAAATTT
>NW_018407589.1:1650-2111 GCF_002113885.1 Mizuhopecten yessoensis
AATATTCTCAAAATGTTATTTCCCTACATAAACTATTGTGAAGTGTCCCCTCTCAAGACGGTGAACGGATGGCTCATGCATTTTTCCTTCCATGCAAAGAATTTTACTGTATAACATGTGAATCTGGATTTGAAGATTTTTGAAATATTTGTTAATACTAATGGGTGCGCCCTCGCGCCTGGGGTTGGGGCTGGAAAAATAGTCACATAACCCTGAGTGCAATAAGTATGTATCATTCAGTGTGAAACAAAGGAGTTACAAGTATCAAGTTAAAGTCAGTGATACGAGGATGAATTCATAATGACGGCAAAGACAATACTAAACTTAATGCACATAGACCATTGTACCTCCACGTGAAGGATTAAATTAACGCTCATGTCTACAGTCCATAGGAGTTAAATCCTTTTAAACAAAAGATCTGATTTAATTCAAGATCAAACTGCTGCTCTTTATGTAAAATT
>NW_018407589.1:10908-11469 GCF_002113885.1 Mizuhopecten yessoensis
TTAACCTTTATAGCAATACTTAGTCAAAAGAAACACGCGATGCTTATTTCCTTTAGTTTAGGATCTCGGTGAGTGGATTTAACCTAAATACAGTTGATTTAACTTTAAATAGAACATGCAAATTATAAGAAAAGAAAACGAAATGCAAGTGTCTAAACGGGACCTTCATTTTTTCAACTGGTGAACTATCGATTTCGCTATGTCGGATATGATGCTATTAGTGTTAACATCCAAACATAACTATTTTTATAGACAACGCGATACGATTAACGCTGGACATTAGATTAAAATTCACGATTATAAAGAAGAGTTCTACTCAGATCGCTTGCAAGTAATATGAAAGTATAATATTTTGAAGAAATTGTCTTCTCGTTTAAGTAAAGTAAATTTTATCTATAAATTCATCAATTGAATATAAGCACAAAATAAGGTAGAATGAAATATATTTATTTAGATATTTAAAATGCTTCCAATCATACTTTGCAAATGAGATATAAACAGCCATCCGTACTACACGGTCAGGATGTTACCTCCTACCGTCAGATCGATGACTGGTAATAA
>NW_018407589.1:13643-15275 GCF_002113885.1 Mizuhopecten yessoensis
TAAGTTATTAATTACTCCACTTTTTATCCAGTTTCTGTTGTATTTTTATATGTTGTTCAATGTTCCGTTTATTTTGCGGTCCAAATAAACCGATGCTTATTAAAATGATACAAAATTAATATCTGTGTTATCCTCAGATTGAAGACCTGAGACAAGAACAGAAGAAACAGGTAAATGAAAAAACATGCCTAACAATTTTCCTAATAATTAAAAAAAAAAAAAAAAAAGCACGCTGTTCCTTGTAGCTTCTTTGGAATAAATGTTTAGATTTTATTGAAGACAATATTAGAGTAAGTAGTATGCCTGACAATCTGAATGCTTAAAAATATGTTTATCATTGCTTTTATAATCCTCATGCAACAATCAAATTAAAAAAACAACACTGAAGTTTCGGTTTTATTTTTAAATGTTTGTTCTTTGTTCTGTATATTTTGTAGTCCAAATAAACGTATGTTAATTGACATGATACAAAATATATATCTGTGTTATTCTCAAAATGAAGAGCAGAAACGACAGAAGAAGGAACAGGTAAATAAAAAAGCATACGTAACAATTTTTAACTTTTGTAATTAAGATAAGCGCTGTTCTATCAAAATGATCACTGAAAGTATTTGTTAAATATTTAAGTATATACTTTCATACTTTAAATTAGTCATAGATATCTTAATGCTAAACATTTATTCTCTTCTCAAATTTATCTTAATCAGCGGTGCAGAAAATTCAATATTGGTGTCAAAATTACAAATGCACGGATTTAAAACAACATAATTATGCTTTATACATGAATCTGGCACTTGGTACAAAAACCTGGTGAAGTATCGAATCTGACTCATCAGAGATGCATATCAGTATGAGCATTTTATTTGTTATATGTTGGGTATGGTTTACAACCATACAGCATTTTGTTAAATTTTGCTGTATCTAAATTTTGCATTTAACTTGCTACATTTTTATAGTAAGATAATGTTGTTCCAATCTTATCAAACATTATAATGACATTAACTCATAACCATTTCCTGGTAATATGACCTTTATATAGCAAGCAACTGATAAATTCTCTGAAATATTTTTTTTTCTCTTGCTATAGGTAGAAAGTCAAAGTTCACCTTAGACATTTTTGAAAATTAAGTTGGAGAAATCAGAGTACTTATAAGACAATTATTTGAGAGAGTCATATAGTTTGAGGATCAATATTAGATTATAAATACACATATAATTAAACTATCGCAGTAGATCGGAGACTTTTTAAATGCATTCCAACTGCATGGTTTATTTTGTTTTTAATCTTTTTTTTTTATGTAGAAAGAAATAATACTCAATAATCCATATCTACATGAATCTCTCTTACTGTGGTTTACCATCCTTTCTAATCACCGATTACACACTTTTACCGAAAAACATATATTTCAATAATGCATTTTGATTTTTTATATATATTTTTTCAATAGTTAAAATACTGCATCTTTTAAAATGTTTCCCCGTCAGTCCCCCCAAGCATTCATATTTCGAAAACAGTGCGGCGTTCATAATATGCCTTGATTAAACAAACAGTTTTATGTATACATTCATTATATCAATGTTATTTAAGCATTTTATATTATATTTCTTCCTTCGTGCAGTACTATCTCGAGC
>NW_018407589.1:15410-20221 GCF_002113885.1 Mizuhopecten yessoensis
AGTGGCGCTTTGGAAAGCGCACACGCCTCCACAAAGACAACCGGGTTTTGACTTCCTTTGTTGTTTGGTTTGGTGTGTTTAGGCTTGATGTGCTATTAACAGCTATGGTCATGTAAGGACATTTTGTATAAATTATTGTATGTTTTATTCACAGATTCAACAACTGGAGAACGCACTGGCGAATAAACGATTAACGGTAACTAAGAACATTGAACCACATTACTGTAGCAACGGCCACGAACAAAAACCAACGCCAATGCATCGATGTATTATGGGTTTTGGTGGTGGCGGAAAGCCGGAGTTCCCACAGAAAATAAATTATGCGGCCAAAAATTGTCAACGGCCCCACGTAGTCCTCGAACCTGCGACCCGGTGGTAGAGTGCTTGCGATCAAAGACGGTCAGACGCTTCCACCAATTGGCCACCGCGGCCCCTTACCCGTAAAAACGTGAAAACATATAAAATATATATATAGACTTTATTTTAAAACTGTTAGGAAACAATTTATATCATATTATATAAGTCACTCTTGCTTGCGAAGATGTTAGCGTTCAGGGGGTGTAAATGTGGGTGGAAACCGAAGTAACCAGAGAAAACCAATGTCACCGGGCAGGTGATCCTATACATTTTCACAACCGATCGGAAAATCGAATCCCAGCCATCTTCGTGTAAGGCGAGTTAGCTATCCAATGGGCCACCCTACCACCCAATGTATTGATGACAACGTGGGTTTTCTCCTGGTATCCTGGTTTCCGCCCACATTTAAACCGTCTCGACTCTTCAATCCGGACCAACAAGAGTCGTTAAGACCAGTTGAAAAAACACAGTTTTCTCATCGGTCGGAGTTAAATAACAAAGTTGCTACAAATAATTTCAAATAGGACGAGGACTTGCATAATTTCATACAAACACACTACACTTTCTACTTGTTTCTCATTTGCAGCAGCAAGAACGTGTGGCGGAAAGTTAGCTATATATCTATATCTATATAAATATATACCTATGTCTATATGGCACAGGGTTACGTTATATACAATTATTAAACAAATACCATATTTCTTCTTATTATCTTCAAAATGCTTTCAACCTGATGTTCTATAGCGTGTTTCCCATTTCGTATGAAATAACTAAAGTTTATATTTAATGTAGACTGGCCACCGTCTCTAGATTTGTATAAAGATATTGAATTATTAAGAAAAAAATAATTCTATTAATTATGATCACTTAGGTATACGAATCTAGTTTTCAAACTAGGGGTAGCCAAGCTAGTTATACAATGCAGTTGAAATTAATTTTCATAAAACCTTTCGGGCTGGTAGCCAGACTAATACTAATGTTGTAAATATTTTATTGCAAATGATTTCATATAGGTTGTGGACTTGCATTATTTCATTTAAAACGCAATGTTCATTTGTTCAAAATACGTTGGCGTCATTATATTATGAAGCTACTTCAAACACAAAAGACATTGAAATCAAGCAACAGCGTTTAAGATCTGACGACTGTCAGAATACAAGTTTATTTTTGAACATTCATATAAACTTTTATAATAGTTATTGGGCTTGCAAGTGCATAAAACCGCATACATTTTACTTTTCTAAGAAATATCCGCGCTACAATACAACAAATCAAGACTAAAAACCGTACTATTACTTATCCCGTACAATAGAGTGCACACATCGGCAAATGTTATGAAACATTCTAGAGTTTTTCGGGCAGCTAGAGCTAGTAGCACTTTATTTTCGAGTATTTTTTATTTCATAATTATTATTTTTCAAATCATAGAAAATCAAGGAATACATACTTCTGGAGGTTGTAATACCATTATGATTATTTAAATAATATTCCAATTTCGATGGGATAACCGTCACAATGTGTGATTATTATCATTAACTATTTTTTTACAGCAGTCAAGGATGTGATTGTTTTCCGAAAAAGGACATTGATCTTTGCTTGAAAATGGACAACAGCTATTTGCATCAGCCTACCTTTCGATTGACGGGATTTTAGACTCCAAAGATACCATCAGAAAGACTTACACATAACATTCATAATTATAACATAATTATAACATTGATCAACTAAACGATTTTCTCTCTTTCCTTTGTGTACAACTTCTTGCCTAATAACACATATAACGAGCTTTAGAAGATGTTCATGATAACAAGGATTGATCAAACGCTTATTTATAGCGTACGGACGATACCAAACAACTTAACCTTCAACAGATACATCAATCAAACCAAAGAAGAATGTTGAGGTCTTTATAAACAGAAGTTTTAACGATTTCCTTAACTTTTTTTCTGAAACCTAAATTTGAAATATTTTCTTTGATAGAAGGAAAAGTCCTTATAACTATACTGTAACAGGAGGTAATGCTGTCAGAAAAAACTAAGGGGTGTTTGGAATTCTTAATCTTTTTCATATTTAAGTGATATTTTTCACCATAAAAAAACGGTACCTTGATTATTCTTTTCATATATAACCTCATTAGAGCTGTGTTAAGTACAATATATTAAACAATGACAGAGAATGCTTGAGTTTCTAATAGTTCTTAAAGAATTTGTAATAACACACTGTGACGCCCGGAATGTTTTTTTTTTATAATTTGATCATTTTTTGCAGTATATCAATAATGCTAGATGTAATATAAATCTGTTTATTTTATTGTGTATCGTTTAAGTGTATCCTTTCCCTTTCTGAAGTGATTAATACGTCGGTGTTGTTACAGAACTGTTTTTATACTTTTCATTTATATGATATATTAAATCGTTTGTCTTTCTTAAAGGGAAATTAAGAAACTTCCGCAAATACAGAATTCTACGTATATGTCAAACACTACGGATGAAAGTACATGAGCCTCACCTTTCTTTCCAAATATTTTGTTACAAAAGTCAAATAGATAGTGAACAGTTATTTATTTAACGACGTTTCACTTTCAATTCGTTAGATGCTTGTGTTAAAAATACGACATTTTTCGACCTAAAAATGGTTTGGCTCCATTTTCGTTTTTATGAAAGTCCCTTTAGGTCTGACAGGCGTCATAACCCATTATTACCTGTAACACTATTTTAATTATTTCATTGTTCTCATAATTGTTTTATATGTAGCTCTTCTACCCAATTTGTAATCTGTGAGATGTTTAATAATTACCAAACCAGATAGAAATATGTGGTCTTTTTCTTTTCTTCTTCTTTTTTAAATAAATTTTATCAAATAAATGTTCAGTACTTTGTGCTTACAAACTGTTCGTCTTTTTTATGTTTTCTGCTACATTACAAAGAGGCTTACTTAAACAGCCTGCTTGTTCTCAATACCCATCGACTATGTACATGGAGACCACCATTTACATTGCCACTGAACTTGGACTCACGACACCTACATAAGAGTCTGAGGTTTATTTTGTTCAATACACTATAAGTCGGCATTTAAATACATCAGTTCACTAGTGTAGAAAAAAGTCTCATCTATAGAAATTTGTTGACGAGACGCGACGGGACACGGATATGGGCAACACTTTTTATGGCAGGGCTAATATTTATCTTACCAAGATTACGTCACATGCTTTAGCACCTTCCATGATACGTAACTTGCACAATACCTTTTTAATAATTATCAAACAAAACGTGACCAAATCGCACAGAAAGTAATATACGGTTTTAAAGATGATGGGGTATAAACCTCACCAAAACAGTACTAGGTCCTGAATTGAACATGTCTGATTTACATCTAAAAAGGCCCAGAAGAACATTTGTGAAGGAAAATATGGAATATTTCAACTTAGCACGTTTGCCTTTTTCTGATAATGCTCCTTTTCACATGCCAGCTACGTCAAACATATGCATCCGCAGCGGGGGTCTAGGTCAATATAGGACACCCAACAAATAATGATACAACGCTTTCAATCGTAAAAGACTGCTGGAAAGCTGTTCAATCAATATAGTTTCTGTGGCAATATTTACATAAATCTCCAAAAGCATCCGAAATATAGACAGGAAATGAGTCTGACTAAAATAATGACTGGAGATTGTTTTTTAGAAGGAATGTTTTTTTTTGTTTGTGTTTTACGTCCTGTCAACAGCTACATTTTATAGTCTTTAACGTATCTGCCAGGTTATGGTGGAGGATGAAAATACGGAGTGTCTGGAGTAAAAAAACTGTAAATCTACCTTTACCACTCGGCCACCGCGGCACCTTTTAAAAAGTGCCATACTGAATGAACAGTTCATATATCACAGTACAAAGAATGTGCCAATAGGAAATAACTGTACAAATCTTATAAATTATGTTTTTCTCCCATATATGCGTATAAAAGATTACACGTAGGTTGACGTGACGTCATTGTATTGCTGACGTGACGTCATACAATTGTTATGATTAAGGGAATCCCCTTTCTCCATCCTAGGGTGAGACTATTTTTTTTATCTGTATCTGAGCGAGATCGGGTTATATCAGTCGAGGGTTAAGATTCTGTAACCAAATCCCAACCGAGGCGTAAGCAGAATCTTAATTATTATATTAGTGTTAAGCTCCTGGCTGAACTTACGTCCATACTAGTTGAGAGGAATTTCTTGAAACCTCCACACCGTAGAGTGATCGATAGGTCTAGAATGTTATTAATGTGTATGTTCCTATGTTGTTATCTATATACTACATCTGGAATGTTAATAGTGTGTATGAGTAATTTGTAATAGTAAAAGTATAGGTTTGAAATTAATGATATTTTTGTAATTATGTAAAGAATTAGTTTATAACCTTTTATAATAGATAACTGAATACATATATTCAACGATTAAGAATTAAGTATATTA
>NW_018407589.1:22174-23771 GCF_002113885.1 Mizuhopecten yessoensis
GTAGAATCAACGTTATTCTTCTCTAAATACATACACAAATACAATACGATATTTATTGTGATTCGGACGAACGAGAATGACTGGAATACCTGCCTTAATACCATTTCTCTCCGCTAGGTTACGCTCTTTGATACTAAAACATATCAGGGCCGCCATCTTGGTNCAGGGTCCTGAGCGTCAATAGAGCGCTGATTATGTTTTTTTTTTTTAAATGAGTGAATCGTTGGTTTTGGTTGAGCTTCGGAATTCCCTCACGTTTTCATTGAAATAATGTAAGAGACGATGCGTTGGTGTTGGATAAGAAATATTCGGTATGGTAAACGTCTTTAAAACAGTTTAAGAACATTACATTTCATAATTGTTCATTCTTCACATGAGCATGTCAAAACGAATGTTTATCTGACGCTAAAAGTAATGGTCATGTCGAGCGCCCGTCTGAAACAAACAATATTGACTGAAATAGTCATGCTGAATCATGGGTCACAACGGCTATATTGTGCACCAAAAAGGAGTAATTGCAAGAAATATTAATTTGATTTTTTCCCGCGAAAATGTCAAGAAGCCTTCTTTGGAAGGGACATACCCATTGGATATAAAACTGTCAAACTGAAATCAACAGGATTGAAAGACCCGATTTGTCGTTGTAGTGTTCAAGCGTAGCATAGCGAAGAGTAGAATAACTACGTGATGGAATTTTTGTTGAATCATCAGAACGTCATGTTTGAATGAATCTTGTCCATGGTAGGTCACCAAGTTCGTGTGTTATTCCCAGTAGAGTCAGTGACGTCATTTTAATAAAATTCGATTGATTTTTATTCATTCACTGACCGATCTCTTCATGTTTGTTCTACTAAATATTATGTGTCCTTCATAATGCTATTGTAATTACGACTCATGTCAGTATATTAAGCCGTAAATTAAGCCGGTTTGTTAAGCTTGGTGTATAACACCATATTGGAATATATGAATTGACATAGCCGGTATCACGTGACTAATTCAAATCAATTATTGAACTGCAGTAAATGAATGTTACCTACAAGAACATTTTTTTCTTTAAGGACTATGTATGGTTTGGGTGTGCATTAGAATTCAAAACCTTTAAATGAACTATCAAACGACCCTGGTTTTTTTTTTATTTTGAATACTTCCCCGGTACTAAAAAAACAGCGTACAATTATATACACTTTGTGCACTTGCCACTTTCATCGAAGCCTTACGTAAACTTCTTAAAAAATATCTCTCGCCTCACTCGCTCAATTACCAAGTAATGTTTCGCTCCCTCCTCCTAGTTCACACTCACACACTCACACACACACTCACACACACACTCACACACACACTCACACACACACTCACACACACACTCACACACACACTCACACACACACACACTCTCTCTCTCTCTCGCTCTCTCTCTACAGGTGACTTTTTCACTCATTCTCGTATTACTCTCTTAGGTAATATTCCCTCATTCCATCTCCCTTGTGTCACATAATCTATATAGCTACATAGATACTTTGCATTCTAATTCATTTGATTTGTAACACTACAATTGATTGGTCAATCAAAAGAGTTTGCGACAGTATAACCAAGATAT
>NW_018407589.1:23958-24288 GCF_002113885.1 Mizuhopecten yessoensis
ACTCCTTCCACCGTACCCCTCTTAAATCCCTTTCACTATGTAAATAAATACCGCCTTACTCGTGTCATAAACGATATTTTCGGTCTCGCGGGGTGATATCTTTCGCACTGCTTAAATACAGGGATTAAATGTGAGGGGAAGATTTAGTTATTTTGTAAGCCATTTACTCATATAAAAGTAGGCTGTGATAAACCATCTTTATAGAGGACAATTTCAAAACGGAGAAAAGATCGTTAATAATGGGTAGTTAAAAGTTACTATTTATAGATTCCCAATTATATGTTTGTATTGTTATTCTCTCGACTATAAAGTACACTAAAATAACACACA
>NW_018407589.1:25256-25910 GCF_002113885.1 Mizuhopecten yessoensis
TTAGTTAAGAATCCCTGAGGTGAGTTTATTGGACAATGTTGTATTGTAACTTACACTTGATGTTCATTTCACAAACAAATCTATCAATACCAATGTATATAACAGTTTTGTATGTACTACAATGCAGACGACACACTTTCGCTGTGTCAGATATATACAAACTTCTATGACTTAAGATATGTATAGCCTATCCCAAAATGAGTAACTGGTTGAACTAAAATATCGTAAGCTTCCCATACTGTACGTATTTGTAACTTTTGAATAGCAAACATGAACTGATACTTGCATAGATCTTTGTCGTGTATTTCTTTGCGACCAAGACGGATAAGATGTGTCTCCCCTTGTACGTCTAATGCTATTGTTACCATTCAATTAACACGGTATTATCAGCGGCGATCGACAAATTTTGATTTTGCACCTTTTGGTCAAATATCCAAACAAAATGAAAAGAAAAAGAACTTTTTAGAGTTATAAAAATAAGTAGCTATCATATGTACTGACCATGTTTTGTTAAATATATTCTCCGGTGTAAGGGACCCTTTTCCCCCCATTGAGTATGTGGTAGGGAAGGGACAGAGAGGGAGAGAATCCTGAAATTTGCTATATCAATCAGCTACAATTGATTTGAAGCATTATAATGTGACTGGGATTACA
>NW_018407589.1:27201-27781 GCF_002113885.1 Mizuhopecten yessoensis
AGCCCTTGGTGTTGTGTACCTGCCATGTGCCCAAATTGTGGTAAGTGATTATAAAAACAACAAGCTGAAGTTGTTTACAGACACAGGACAGTACCTCAACGAGTTGACCGTTCAACGAAATCCCTGTGGTATGTGTCTTGTGAACAACAATACGGTGGCGGTCGCTGTCAAGAGTCATGGTGGTGTGCACATCGTGAATGTCGAGGCATCAAAACTTTCACCGTCGTCTGAGATCAACATGTCAAATGGTAAAAACTGTTATGGTATAACACATACTGACGGGAGGTTTGTCGTTGGTACAAGCGGAGGAGTATACAGTGTGACAAAGGACGGAGCAGCCGGGTTGCTATATAAATATAACAGCACATGTTTTTCCCTCACTCATGATCCAATGAAGGGTGACACACTTGTCAGTGTAAGTAACAAAACTACGGGGGACGTTGCGGTGTCTAGACTGTCGGCTGACAAACGTCGTACGGATGTGATGGAGGTGGGTGTTGTTAGGCGTGCTAGGGGAATAGACGTGGACAGGGAAGGTAACATATACATGTGTGGTAATGACTCACACAACGTCGTACAG
>NW_018407589.1:29094-29583 GCF_002113885.1 Mizuhopecten yessoensis
GTATGCTTAAGAAAATAAAACGTCCACGTTTTTATAAGTTATTCCATCTAGAAGAGAAGGAATGCATGTTTGATGTACGTAGTATTTGAGCGAAGGCAATATTTTATACTTATTTTTTTGTCAAATGTCTTTTGGCGATATGCCATTGCATAAATCAATATTCGAAGTCATCATAGACAAAAATATAAATGAAGCAAACATAACTTGCACTTGAATAAGTTTCTCTATCCAGGTCAAGTTTGCGTTTATTTCCCAGTAGAGTAAGTCGTAATCCTATAATTCTATTAACGTTATGTTCATACACTGACCGTTGTGTACCCATGTTCTCAAATGGACTATATATATATATCACCTATACAATCCTGTCTTAATTTCGACACAAATCCAGATGTCGTGAATACCCTCTATGTAAAGCGTAGTGAACAACAGCCAATTGGAAACAATAAATGACATCTCTTCAATAAGATTCATCAGCTTGGAATTAATATA
>NW_018407590.1:0-524 GCF_002113885.1 Mizuhopecten yessoensis
TGAAATTTCACATAAACCTGATTATGACCATTCTGAGCCAGCAACTCAGTTCCATATGTTTTACACAACATAGCCTCGGGTGATAATCCACATTCCTATAGTTCATGTACCCCTCGGGTGATAATCCACATTCCTATAGTACATGTATCCCTCGGGAGATAATCCACATTCCTATAGTACATGTATCCCACTGGTGATAATCCACATTCCTATAGTACATGTATCCCACTGGTGATAATCCACATTCCTATAGTACCCCTCGGGCGATAATCCACATTCCTATAGTACACCTCGGGTGATAATCCACATTACTATAGTACATGTACCGCTCGGGTGATAATCCACATTCATATAGTACATGTATCCCTCGGGGGATAATCCACATTCCTATAGTACATGTACCTCTCGGGTGATAATCCACATTCCTATAGTACATGTATCCCTCGGGTGATAATCCACATTCCTATAGAACATGTACTCCTCGGGTGATAATCCACATTCTTTTAGTACATGTACCCCTCGGG
>NW_018407590.1:4766-6121 GCF_002113885.1 Mizuhopecten yessoensis
ACAGTTCCATATGTTTTACACAACATAGCCTATAGTTCATGTACCCCTCGGGTGATAATCCACATTCCTATAGTACATGTACCGCTCGGGTGATAATCCACATTCCTATAGTACATGTACCCCTCGGGTGATAATCCACATTCCTATAATACATGTATCCCTCGGGTGATAATCCACATTCCTATAGAACATGTACCCCTCGGGTGATAATCCACATTCTTTTAGTACATGTACNGGTGATAATCCACATTCCTATAGTACATGTACCCCTCGGGTGATAATCCACATTCCTATAGTACATGTACCCCTCGGGTGATAATCCACATTCCTATAGTACATGTACCCCTCGGGTGATAATTCACATTCCTATAATACATGTATCCCTCGGATGATAATCCACATTCTTTTAGTACATGTACCCCTCGGGTGATAATCCACATACCTATAGTACATGTACCCCTCGGGGGATAATCCACATTCCTATAGTACCGCTCGGGTATAATCCACATTCCTATAGTACATGTACCGCTCGGGTGATAATCCCATTCCTATAGTACATGTACCCCTCGGGTGATAATCCACATTCCTATAGTACATGTATCCTATAGTACATGTGCCCCTCGGGTGATAACCCACATTCCTATAGTACCCCCCGGGTGATAATCCACATACCTATAGTACTGCTCAGGTGATAATCCACATTCATATAGTACTGCTCGGCTGATAATCCACATTCATATAGTACTGCTCGGGTTATAATCCACATTCCTGTAGTACCGCTCGGGTGATAATCCTCATTCCTATAGTACTTGTACCGCTCGGTTGATAATCCACATTCATATAGTACTGCTCGGGTGATAATCCTCATTCCTATAGTACTGCTCGGGTGATAATCCACATTCCTATAGTACTGTTCGGGTGATAATCCACATTCCTATAGTACCGCTCGGGTATAATCCACATTCCTATAGTACATGTACCCCTCGGGTGATAATCCACATTCCTATAGTACTGCTCGGGGGATAATCCACATTCCTATAGTACTGTTCGGGTGATAATCCACATTCCTATAGTACATGTACCAAGTTTTACTTCAAAAAAGGTCATTAATGTACAAGCATTTCAGTTATAGACTTTGAACCTTGCTTTGACCTTTGACCTTAGGGTACAGATCTCTCCGTGATATATGGCACACAGTCTTGTCTGGATACACACGCCTAATACGGTTTTATTAAATATTCTTTAGTAAAGTACAGACAAGTTCAGACCAGACAAAGGGACTGCTAAATATATCCCGTAAAGTTTGTAGGCAGTATAATTAAATGATCCTATGTTTGACAAAGAATAGAAACATT
>NW_018407591.1:0-524 GCF_002113885.1 Mizuhopecten yessoensis
CACCATTCATGTCTTAATTCTTTTTATACCTCGGAAAGATCCTGTGGTTCATACTGCTTTCACTTAATATGAAACAGAAGTTTAATTTCGTAAGTTGACTTACATTTAATGGTCGAGAACAAAATAAAAGAAGCATTTGCAATAGAATATGTTGTTTACAGTATTAGGTTACACACACTTTCAAAAAATGGCCGACAGGCAGCCATCTTGGTTTTTGACAGTGAATGTTTGTTATCGCTGTTTTTCAATAAGTACTGGAGAGATTTTTCTCAAATCTTATATGTAGGTTGCCTTTGGTCCTTAGTTGTGCATATTAACTTTTGACGCTGATCAGATAAATGAAATGGCAGACAGGCAGCCATCTTGGATTTTAAGACTGAAGGTTTGTTATGGGTATTTCTCAGGAAGTACTAGAGAGATCTTTCTTAAATTTTATATGTATGTTCCCCTTGGTACGAAGTTGTGCATATTTTCTTATCAAACTGATCGGATAAACAATACCTTGATTTTGACCGTTAAGGTTT
>NW_018407591.1:1501-2402 GCF_002113885.1 Mizuhopecten yessoensis
GGTGGAATTATCTGATTAATGACTCTTTTATTCATAAACTAATTGTAAAGTATTGGCAATGACCTTAAAATAACAAAAATAAGCAGTTGACTTCTTCCTGTGAACTAGACATGGACTGACTTTACTTGGATTTTGACAGTGAAGGTTTGTTATGGCTATTTCTCAGGAAGTACTGGAGAGATCTTTGTGAAATTTATGTAGGTTCCCACTGATCGGATGTAGAAAATGGCCGATAGGCCACCATCTTGTATTGTGACATTAAAGGTTTGTATTCACTATTTCTCATGAAGAACTGGTGGGATCTTTCCTTCGTTTGTTATTTAGGCTTCCCTAGGACTGTAGTTGTGCATGTTTAATTTTGAGAATGATAGAATAAGCAAAATGGCCGATAGGCCACCATCTTGGATTGTGACATTAAATGTTTGTTATCACTATTTCCCAGGAAGAACTAGAGGGATCTTTCCAAAGTTTGTTATGTAGCCTTCCCTTGGTCTGTATTTGTGCATGTTTAATTTTGAGAACGACCAGATAAACAAAATGGCCGACAGGCCACCATCTTGGAGTTTGACAGTGAAGGTTTGTTATGGCTATTACTCAGGAAGTACTGGAGAGATCTTTTTGAAATTTCTCATGTAGGTTCCCGTTGGTATGAAGTTATACATATTTTCGTATGAGACTGATCGGATAAACAAATCTTTGATTTTGACAGTAAAGGTTTGTTAGTGCTATTTCCCAGGGAGTATTGGAGGGTTCTTTCTCAAATTCTATATGCAGGTTCCCCACTATCCTTTATTGTTCATGTTTACTTTTGAAATTCATCAGATAAACAAAATGGCCGACCGACAGCCATCTTGGCTTTTGAAATTAAAGGTTTGTTAGTACTGTTTCTCAGGAATACCTG
>NW_018407592.1:0-524 GCF_002113885.1 Mizuhopecten yessoensis
ACCTAGTAAATATAATCTGTACCTAATAAATACAATCTGTACCTATTAAATACAATATGTACCTGGTAAATACAATCTGCACCTAGTATATATAATCTGTACCTAGTAAATACAATCTGTACCTAGCAAATACAATCCTAGTAAATACAATATGTACGTAGTAAATATAATCTGTACCTAGTAAAAACAATCTGTACTTAGTAAATACAACATGTACCTAGTAAATACAAGCTGTACCAAGTGAACACAATCTGTACCTAGTAAATACAATCTGTACCTAGTCAATACAAGAGGTGCCTAGTAAACACAATCTGTACCTAGTAAATACAATATGTACCCAGTAAATATAAACTGTACCTAGTAAATATAATCTGTACCTTGTAAATGCAATCTGTAGCTAGTAACAACAATCTGTACCAAGTAAATACAAGAGGTGCCTAGTAAACACAATATGTACCTAGTGAATACAATATGTACCCAGTAAATACAATCCTAGTAAATACAATATGTACCTAGTAAATATA
>NW_018407592.1:1856-2578 GCF_002113885.1 Mizuhopecten yessoensis
ATACCTAGTAAATACAATCTCTACCTAGTAAATACAATCTGTACCTAATAAATATAATCTGTACCTAATAAATACAATCTGTACCTAATAAATACAATCTGTACCTGGTAAATACAATCTGCACCTAGTAAATATAATCTGTACCTAATAAATACAATATGTACCTAGTAAATACAATCCTAGTAAATACAATATGTACCTAGTAAATATAATCTGTACCTAGTAAAAACAATCTGTACCGCGTAAATACAACATGTACCTAATGAATATAATATGTACCTAGTAAATACAATATGTACCTAGTTAATACAATCTGTACCTAGTAAATACGATCTGTACCTAGTAAATATAATCTGTATNATAACCTGTATCTAGTAAATATAATATATACCTAGTAAATACAATCTCTACCTAGTAAATACAATCTGTACCTAATAAATATAATCTGTACCTAATAAATACAATCTGTACCTAATAAATACAATATGTCCCTGNTAAATACAATCTGTACCTAGTAAATATTATCTGTACCTAGTAAATATAATCTGTACCAAGTAAATATAACCTGTATCGAGTAAATATAATATGTACCTAGTAAATACAATCTGTACCTAGTAAATACAATCTGTACCTAGTAAATATAATATGTACCTAATAAATACAATCTGTACCTAATTAATACAATATGTACCTGGTAAATACAATCTGTACCTAGTAAATAT
>NW_018407593.1:0-525 GCF_002113885.1 Mizuhopecten yessoensis
AAACACTAATAAACCTACTGGGTAACACACTGAGAAACACTAATAGAATTACTTGGTAACATACTGAGAAACACTATTATACCTACTGGGTAACACACTGAGAAACACTAATATACCTACTGGGTTACATACTGAGAAACACTAATATACCTACTGGGTAACACACTTAGAAACACTTATATACCTACTGGGTAACACACTGAGAAAAACTAGTATACCTACTGGGTAACACACTGAGAAACACTAATATACCTACTGGGTCACACACTGAGAAACACTGATATACCTACTGGGTAACACACTGAGAAACACTAATATACCTACTGGGTAACACACAGAGAAACACTAATATACCTACTGGGTAACACACTGAGAAACCCTAATATACCTACTGGGTAACACACTGAGAAACACTAATATACCTACTGGGTAACATACTGAGAAACACTAATATACCTACTGGGTAACATACTGATAAAAACTAATATACCTACTGGGTAACACACTGAGAAACACTAATATACC
>NW_018407593.1:3460-3958 GCF_002113885.1 Mizuhopecten yessoensis
AGCGGTCCCACGACTGTACCTACTGGGTAACATACTGCGAAACAGTAATATACCTACTGGGTAACATACTGAGAAACACTAATATACCTACTGGGTAACATACTGCGAAACAGTAATATACCTACTGGGTAACATACTGCGAAACAGTAATATACCTACTGGGTAACATACTGGGAAACACTAATATACCTACTGGGTAACATACTGCGAAACAGTAATATACCTACTGGGTAACATACTGCGAAACAGTAATATCCCTACTGGGTAACATACTGAGAAACACAAATATACCTACTGGGTAACACACTGAGAAACACTAAGAAACCTACTGGGTAACACACTGAGAAACACTAATATACCTACTGGGTAACACACTGAAAAACACTACATGTAATATACCTACTGGGTAACACACTGAGAAACACTAATATACCTACTGGGTAACACACTGAGAAACACTAATATACCTACTGGGTAACACACTGAGAAACACTAATA
>NW_018407593.1:4091-4323 GCF_002113885.1 Mizuhopecten yessoensis
ACTGAGAAACACTAATATACCTACTGGGTAACACACTGAGAAACACTAATATACCTACTGGGTAACACACTGAGAAACACTAATATACTTACTGGGTAACACACTGAGAAACACTAATATACCTACTGGGTAACACACTGAGAAACACTAATATAATTACTGGTTAACATACTGAGAAACACTAATTTACCTACTGGGTAACACACTGAGAAACACTAATATACCTACTGGG
>NW_018407594.1:0-525 GCF_002113885.1 Mizuhopecten yessoensis
AAGGTAGCAGGCTAATGAAAAGAAACCGAAAGGGAGCGGACCTTATACAGACAAAACAAAAGGTAGCAGGCTAATGAAAAGAAACCGAAAGGGAGCGGACCTTAGACAGACAAAACAAAAGGTAGCAGGCTAATGACAACAAACCGAAAGGGAGAGGACCTTAGACAGACCAAACAAAAGGTAGCAGGCTAATGAAAACAAACCGAAAGGGAGCGGACCTTAGACAGACCAATCATAAGGTAGTTGTCTAATGACAACGTACCGAAAGGGAGCGTATCTTAGACAGACCAAACAAAAGGTAGCTGTCTAACGACAACAAACCGAAAGGGAGCGGACCTTAGACAGACCAAACATAAGGTAGTTGTCTAATGACAACGTACCGAAAGGGAGCGTATCTTAGACAGACCAAACAAAAGGTAGCTGTCTAACGACAACAAACCGAAAGGGAGCGGACCTTAGACAGACCAAACATAAGGTAGTTGTCTAATGACAACGTACCGAAAGGGAGCGTATCTTAGACAGACC
>NW_018407594.1:6425-6601 GCF_002113885.1 Mizuhopecten yessoensis
TGCTAATGACAACAAACCGAAAGGGAGCGGACCTTAGACAGGCCAAACAAAAAGTAGCAGGCTAATGACAACGAACCGAAAGGGAGCGTACCTAAGACAGACCAAACAAAAGGTAGCAGGCTAATGACAACAAACCGAAAGGGAGCGGACCTTAGACAGACCAAACAAAAGGTAGC
>NW_018407594.1:6715-6924 GCF_002113885.1 Mizuhopecten yessoensis
ACCGAAAGGGAGCGGACCTTAGACAGACCAAACAAAAGGTAGCTGTCTAATGACAACAAACCGAAAGGGAGAGGACCTTAGACAGACCAAACAAAAGGTAGCTGTCTAATGACAACAAACCGAAAGGGAGCGGACGTTAGACAGACCAAACAAAAGGTAGCTGGCTAATGACAACAATCCGAAAGGGAGCGGACCTTAGACAGACCAAA
>NW_018407595.1:0-525 GCF_002113885.1 Mizuhopecten yessoensis
CTTAATACAGAAATGTACGTTTTTTTCATTTGCTTCTTACAAATATTTTTTTTGTTTTGTTTATGAGATATGGAAATTGCTTGTATTGGATGTAATGAAAAATAATTATTCAGAGTTTCAGGGTTTATCCTGAAAAAACCCCCAAATTACTCACTACTAGAACGTTGAAAAAATCGAAAGAGCAACCCCAGGTGTAGGCGACCACTCGTTTTAATCAATTGCGAGCGTTCTGTAATTTGGGTTTTTCAACAAATCCCGAAGATCATTGTATGTTTAACAATTTTTCCTCCATAGATAGATAGATAGATATCTTTATTTCCTCCATTATCATGAAGATTATGAACATATATACATACAATCAAACATTTAGAGTTATGAAGTCCTTCTCATGATCGCCTGTGTGTTATCATGCTGAAACAAAATTGTTTTTTATTTTCCATTAAATGTAGGTGGTTTCAAGTATTATACTGATGATCATATGCAACTATCAAAGTTACTATCTGTTAATTACTTATTATAAGTAAA
>NW_018407595.1:1857-2575 GCF_002113885.1 Mizuhopecten yessoensis
GGTTTTTTTTTCACGAATTGGGTTACACCTGCTAGGGCAAATCATATCAAACCAATTTGTGAAAAACATGTCAAATGCTTTTTTGGGTATCATTGAGTTAATTACTTATTATGCATTATAATTGACGAACTGCTATTTGCGATATATCTTGTAAAGGATTTTTTTATTTCTATTTTCTATTTATCTATTTTGATCAAATTTGCTAGGTATCAAATACAAGATGAATACAGGGGTTGATGGGTAACCAAATCCCTGCTTATTTAATGAAGCTGCTGCATTCAGATGTAATTGATTGTTTTGCACACAATATCTTATGACAGTGATTGGTATTTGTTAGACCACAAACATGTGTAATGCATTTAATAACCAATACTTTAAAATCAAAACATTAATTGAGGATTCTGCTCAAAGAATGTGAGGTTGTTTTTTTCTAGATTGGACGGGGATGCTTTCTATAGGTTGATAACTTTAGGCTATGTAGGTAATTTTGAAGAATAGCATTTCATTATTAGAATTGTAAGGAAATTTGGACTTCTTTTTTCAGTTTTAAGGCCTGGTTTCTCCAAATAATAAATTGATGTTCATAAAATCATATTTGATAAGTTCAGTGTCTGAGAGGAATCAAATGTACTGTAGAGTTAACAAAAACAGACTGGTGGTTCAAATTTCATATTCCTGAACTCAAGGTTCATATTATCAACATTTTAAGTGTGATGTT
>NW_018407596.1:0-525 GCF_002113885.1 Mizuhopecten yessoensis
GAAGGGGAGAGATGGATGGACATATGGTGGGGAGAGGGGGAGAGAGGGATGGACATATAATGGGAGGAAGGGAAGAGATGGATGGACATATGATGGGTGGAAGGGGAGAGATGGATGGACATATGGTGGGGAGCGGGGGAGAGAGGGATGGACATATAATGGGAGGAAGGGAAGAGGTGGATGGACATATAATGGGTGGAGGGGGAGAGATTGATGGACCTATGATTTGTGGTTTGGAAGAGATGGATGGACAAATGATGGGTGGAGGGGGTGATATGGATGGAACTATGATGGATGGAGGTGGAGAGATTGATGGACCTATGATTTGTGGTTTGGATGAGATGGATGGACAAATGATGGGTGGAGAGGGAGAGAGGGATGGAACTATGATGGGGAGAGGGGGAGAGATGAATGGAACTATGATGGGGAGAGGGGGAGAGATGGATTGACATATAATGGGTGGAAGGGAAGATATGGATGGACATATGATGGGTGGAGGGGGAGAGATTGATGGACCTATGATTT
>NW_018407596.1:2297-8695 GCF_002113885.1 Mizuhopecten yessoensis
AAGGGGAAAGATGGATGGACATATGGGAGGAGAGGGGGAGATGGATGGAACTATGATGGGGTGAGGGGGAGAGATGAATGTGGGTGGAGGGGGAGAGATTGATGGACCTATGATTTGTGGTTTGGAAGAGATGGATGGACAAAAGATGGGTAGATGGATGGACAAATGATGATTGGAGGGGGAGAGATGGATGGAACTATAATGGTTGAAAGGGGAAAGATGGATGGATACATGATGGGTGGAAGGGGAAAGATGGATGGACATATGGGTGGGG
The DNA here is from genome assembly GCF_002113885.1 of Mizuhopecten yessoensis. NCBI lineage: Eukaryota > Metazoa > Mollusca > Bivalvia > Pectinida > Pectinidae > Mizuhopecten > Mizuhopecten yessoensis. The sequence continues at coordinate 2,572 of NW_018407596.1, forward strand.
TGAGGGGGAGAGATGAATGGACATATAATGGGTGGACGGGGAGAGTTGGATTGACATATGATGGGTGGAAGGGGAGAGATGGATGGATATATAATGGGTGGAAGGGGAGATATGGATGGATATATAATGGGGGGAGGAAAGATGGATGGGTATATGATGGGTGGAAGGGGAAAGATGGATGGACATATGGGTGGGGTGAGGGGGAGAGATGAATGGACATATAATGGGTGGACGGGGAGAGTTGGATTGACATATGATGGGTGGAAGGGGAGAGATGAATGGACATATAATGGGTGGAAGCGGAGAGTTGGATGGACATATGATGGCTGGAGGTGGAGAGATGGATGGACATATCATGGGTGGAAGAGGAGAGATGAATGGACATATGATGGGTGGAGGGGGAGAGATGGATGGACATATCATGGGTGGAAGGGGAGAGATGAAAGGACATATGATGGGTGGAGGGGGAGAGATGGATGGACCTATGATTGGTGGAGGGGGAGAGATGGATAGATATAAGGTGGTTGGAGAGGGAGAGATGGATGGACATATAATGGGTGGAGGGGGAGATGGATGGACAAATGATTGGTGGAGGGGGAGAGATGGATAGATATAAGGTGGTTGGAGAGGGAGAGATGGATGGACATATGATGGGTGGAAGGGGAGAGATGAATGGACATATAATGGGTGGAAGCGGAGAGTTGGATGGACATATGATGGCTGGAGGGGGAGAAATGGATGGACATATAATGGATGGAAGTGGAGAGATGAATGGACATATGATGGGTGGAGGGGGAGAGATTGATGGACCTATGATTTGTGGTTTGTAAGAGATGGATGAACAAATGATGGGTGGAGGGGGAGAGATGGATGGACATATCATGGGTGGAAGGGGAGAGATGAAAGGACATATGATGGGTGGAGGGGGAGAGATGGATGGACCTATGATTGGTGGAGGGGGAGAGATGGATAGATATAAGGTGGTTGGAGAGGGAGAGATGGATGGACATATGATGGGTGGAGGGCGAGAGATAGATGGACATATGATGGGTGGAGGGGGAGAGATGGATGGAACTGTGATCGGTGGAGGGGGAGAGATTGATGGACCTATGATTTGTGGTTTGGAAGAGATGGATGGACAAATGATGGGGGGAGGGGGAGAGGTGGATGGAACTATGACGGGGAGAGGGAGAGAGATGGGTGGACATATAGTGGGCGGAAGGAAAGAGATGGATGGACAAATGATGGGTGGAGGGGGAGAGGTGGATGGACCTATGATGGGGAGAGGGAGAGAGATGGGGGGACATATAGTGGGCGGAAGGGAAGAGATGGAGGGACAAATGATGGGTGGAAGGGGAGAGATGGATGGATATATAATGGGTGGAAGGGGAGAGATGGATGGATATATAATGGATGGAAGGGAAGAGATGGATTGACAAATGTCGGGTGGAATGGGAGAGATGGATGGAACTAATGATTAGTGGAAGGGGAGATATGGATGGACATATAATGGGTGGAAGGGGAGAGATGGATGGATATATAATGGATGGAAGGGAAGAGATGGATTGACAAATGTCGGGTGGAATGGGAGAGATGGATGGAACTAATGATTAGTGGAAGGGGAGATATGGATGGACATATAATGGGTGGAAGGGAGGAGATGGATGGACAAATGATGGGGGAGGTGGAGAGATGGATGGAACTGTGATCGGTGGAGGGGGAGAGATTGGTGGAACTATGATGGGTGGAAGTGGAGAGATGGATGGACATATAATGGGTGGAGGGGGAGAGATGGATGGACCTATGATTGGTGGAGGGGGAGAGATGGATAGATATAAGGTGGTTGGAGAGGGAGAGATGGATGGACATATAATGGGTGGAGGGGGAGAGATGGATGGACCTATGATTGGTGGAGGGGGAGAGATGGATAGATATAAGGTGGTTGGAGAGGGAGAGATGGATGGACATATGATGGGTGGAAAGGGAGAGATGGACGGACATATAATGGGTGGAAGGGAAGAGACGGATGGACAAATGATGGGGGTAGGGGGAGAGATGGATGGAACTATGATCGGTGGAGGGGGACAGATTGATGGAACTATGATGGGTGGAAGTGGAGAGATGGATGGACATATAATGGGTGGAAGGGAGGAGATGGATGGACAAATGATGGGGGAGGTGGAGAGATGGATGGAACTGTGATCGGTGGAGGGGGAGAGATTGATGGACCTATGATTTGTGGTTTGGAAGAGATGGATGGACAAATGATGGGTGGAGGGGGAGAGGTGGATGGAACTATGATGGGGAGAGGGAGAGAGATGGGTGGACATATAGTGGGCGGAAGGGAAGAGATGGATGGACAAATGATGGGTGGAAGGGGAGAGATGGATGGATATATAATGGATGGAAGGGAAGAGATGGATTGACAAATGTCGGGTGGAATGGGAGAGATGGATGGAACTATGATGGGTGGAAGGGGAGAGATGGATGGACATATGGTGGGGAGAGGGGGAGAGATGAATGGACATATAATGGGTGGAAGGGAAGAGATGGATGGAAATATAATGGATGGAGGGGGAGAGATGGATGGACATAATATGTGTGGTGGTGGAGAGGTTGATTGACATATGATTGGTGGAGGGGGAGATGGATGGATCTATGATAGGTTGAGGGGGTGAGATGGATTGATCTATGATGGGTAGTGGAGGAAGGATGGATGGACATATGATGGGTGGAGGGGGAGAGATGGATGGAACTATGATGGGGAGAGGGGGAGAGATGGATGGACATATAATGGCTGGAGGGGGACAGATTGATTGACATATGATGGATGGAAGGGGAGAGATGGATGGACCGATGTATGATGGGTGAATAGGGAGAGATGGATGGTCATATAATGGGTGGAGGGGGAGATGGATGGACATAATATGCGTGGTGGGGGAGAGGTTAATGGATATATGATTTGTGGAGAGGATGAGATGGATGGATCTATGATAGGTGAAGGGGTAGAGATTGATGGACCTATGATGGGTGGAGGGGAGAGGGGGATCTACATATGATTGGTGGTGGGGGAGAGATGGATGAACCCCAGGTGGGAGGAGGGTGAGAGATGGATGGACCTATGATTGGTGGAGTGGGAGAGATGGATAGATATAAGGTGGTTGGAGAGGGAGAGATGGAGTGACATATGATGGGTGGAGGGCGAGAGATAGATGGACATATGATGGGTGGAGGGTGAGAGATAGATGGACATATGATGAGTGGAGAGGGAGAGATGGATGGAAGTATAATGGGTGGATGGGGAGAGATGGATGGACATAATATGTGTGGTGGGCGGGAGGTTGATGGACATATGATAGGTGGAGCGGGAGAGATGAATGGACAAATAATGGGTGGAAGGGGAGAGATGGATGGATATATAATGGGTGGAAGGGGAGAGANGAAGGGGAGAGATGGATGGATATATAATGGGTGGAAGGGGAGAGATGGATGGATATATAATGGGTGGAAGGGGAGAGATGGATGGATATATAATGGGTGGAGGGGGAGAGATTGATGGACCTATGATTTGTGGTTTGGAAAAGACGGATGCACAAATGATGGGTTTAGGGTGAGAGATGGATGGAACTATGATGGGGCGAGATGTATGGACATATAATGGGTGGAAGGGGAGAGATGGATGGAAATATGATGGGTGGAGGGGGGAGATGGATGGACATACGGTGGGGAGAGTGGGAGAGATGGATGGACATATAATGGGTGGAAGGGAAGAGATGGATGGACAAATGATGGGTGGCGGGGGAGAGATAGATGGACATATAATGGGTGGAAGGGGAGAGATGGATGGAAATTTGATGGGTAAAAGGGGAGAGATGGATGGACATATGATAGGTGGAAGGTGAGAGATGGATGGACATATAATGGGTGGAAGGGAAGAGATGGATGGACAAATGATTGGTGGAGGGGGAGAGATGGATTGAACTATGATGGGTGGAAGGGGAGAGATGGATTTACCTTTTATGGGTGCAGGGGAATAGAAGGATGGATCTATGATGGGTTGTTTGGTTGAGATGGATGGATCTATGATGGGTAGAGGGGGGAGATGGATGGATATGTTCGAACATACATTACAGATTCATCCAATTATCTATCAATCCATGACAGATCCATCCATATATCCACGTATCAACTCATCACAAATCCTTCAATTAATCCGTACCCATCCATCAATCTACGAGATTTACAAGAATTGGTAATTAAAAAGAACAGCAGATAGGTTTAAGACAGCTGGTTGTGTTATAGGTCTTACTGAGAGTGTATGATCTATATACGGTTGCTATAGTTTTATACTTAATGTAAATAGCGGAGCTAGGCACATGTAGCTCTAGAAATAGCATGGTCATCTAATAATCACTCCCTCGTCAATTAAAGCCCATCGCTCTAATAAGATATCGCGTAAACAGAATTATTAATGGAAGGGAAGAAAAATCAATACGATTGACCTGTAGACCAGTATCAGCGTTATAAAAGGCTTGTAAACAAAGGAGTGATATGACCGTATTTCGTTTGATATATGTAATCCTTGTCTCGAGTATCGATTTCCATCTATAATGGGTCCTACTCCTTGTAAGGAATCAACTTATGATGCCCGCCATTCACATTCACTTATCTCCGATGTCAGTTGGAAAATAAATATTCTGAAGTTTGAAGAGAGATTTGAGAGGATCTATAGATTTCACATTTGTGTTTCGTCCACAGAATAAATACAACATTGCATAATGTACAAAGAGACATGTAAAACTGTCGTTCTTATCCTTACACACTAATGCCATATCGAAAGCCGAGCAATGTTTATTGACTACGGTATGGACCGCCGTTACCACGGTCATATCAGCGAGCATGGCAAAAAAGAATTTATTATTACTGATAGGGTTTTAACTTTGTAAATCTTTCCTTTTAAACCATGTTAGTTTAACTTTATTTACAAAAGTGTAATGAGGGCATTATATACATGTTACCAGCATTATAGGTGTAACACTTTGCACTCAGCCTGTTAGAATGAATATCAATATGTTACCAGCATTATAGGTGTAACACGCTGCACTCAGCCTGTTAGAGTGGGCAATAGCAATATGTTACCTGTTAGAATGAATATCAATATGTTACCAGCATCATAGGTGTAACACGCTGCACTCAGCCTGTTAGAGTGGGCAATAGCAATATGTTACCAGCATTGATGGTGTCACACGCTACACGCAGCCTGTTAGAGTGGGCAATAGCAATATGTTACCAGCATGGTTGGTGTCACAGGATGCACTCAGCCTGCTGGAGTGGGCAATGACAATATGTTACCAGCATGGTTGGTGACACACACTTTACTCAGCGTGTTAGAGTGGGCAATGACAACATGTTACCAACATTGTTGGTGTCACACGCTGTACTCAGCCTGTTAGAGTGGCCAATGACAATATGTTACCAGCATGGATGGTGACTCACACTGCACTCAGCCTGTTAGAGTAGGCAATGACAATATGTTACCAGCATGGTTGGTGTCACACGCTGTACTCAGCCTGTTAGTGTGGGCAATAGCAATATGTTACCAGCATGGTTGGTGTCACACATTGCACTCAGCCTGTTAAAGTTGGAAATGACAATATGTTACCAGCATGGTTGGTATCACACGCTGCACTCAGCCTGTTAGAGTGGGCAATAGCAATATGTTACCAGCATTGTTACTGTAACACGATGCACTCAGCCTGCTGGAGATGGCAATGACAATATGTTACCAGCATGGTTGGTTTCACACGCTTCACTCAGCGTGTTAGAGTCGGCAATAGGAATATGTTACCAGCATGGTTGGTGACACACACTGCACTCAGCCTGTTAGATTGGACAATGACAATATATTACCAGAATGGTTGGTGACACACACTGCACTCAGCGTGTTAGAGTGGGCAATGACAATATGTTGCCAACATTGTTGGTGTCACACGCTTCACTCAGCCTGTTAGAGTCGGCAATAGCAATATGTTACCAGCATGGTTGGTGACACACACTGCACTCAGCCTGCTAGAGTGAACAATAGCAATATGTTACCAGCATTGTTGGTGTCACACGCTGCACT
>NW_018407596.1:10899-12071 GCF_002113885.1 Mizuhopecten yessoensis
CTGCACTCAGGCTGCTGGAGTTGGCAATAGCAATATGTTACCAGCATGGTTGGTGTCGCACGCTGCAGTCAGTCTGTTAGAGTGGGCAATAGCAATATGCTACCAGCATTGTTGGTGTTACACGCTCTACTCAACCTTCTGGTGCTGGCAATGACAATATGTTACCAGCATGGTGGGTGTCACACGCTGCACTCAGCCTGTAAGAGTGGGCAATAGGAATATGTTAACAGCATGGTTGGTGTCACATGCTGCAGTCAGTCTGTTAGAGTGGGAAATAGCAAAATGTTACCAGCATGGTTGGTGTCGCACGCTGCAGTCAGTCTGTTAGAGTGGGCAATAGCAATATGTTAACAGCATGGTTGGTGTCACACGTTACACTCAGACTGTAAGAGTGGGCAATGGCAATATGTTACCAGCATGGTTGGGGTCACACGCTGCAGTCAGCCTGTTAGAGTGGGCAATAGCAATATGTTAACAGAATGGTTGGTGTCACACGTTACACTCAGGCTGTAAGAGTGGGCAATGGCAATATGTTACGCTGCTGGAATTGGCAATAACAATATGTAACCAGCATGGTTGAGTGGGCAATAGCAATATGTTACCCGCATGGGTGGTGTCACACGCTGCACTCAGCCTGTTAGACTGGGCAATAGCAATATGTTACCAGCATGGTTGCTGTCACACGCTGCACTCAGCCTGTTAGAGTGGGCAATGACAATATGTTACCAGCAATGTTGGTGGCCCACGCTGCAATAAGGCTGCTGGAATTGGCAATAACAATATGTAACCAGCATGGTTGGTGTCACACGATGCAGTCAGCCTGTTAGAGTGGGCAATAGCAATATGTTACAAGTATGTTGGTGGCCCACGCTGCAATAAGGCTGCTGGAATTGGCAATAACAATATGTTACCAGCATGGTTGGTGTCACAGGATGCACTCAGCCTGTTAGAGTGGGCAATAGCAATATGTTAACAGCATGGTTGGTGTCACACGCTACACTCTGTCTGTAAGAGTGGGCAATAGCAATATGTTACCAGCATGGTTGGTGACACACGCTACACTCAGTCTGTTAGAGTGGACAACAGCAATATGTTAACAGCATGGTTGGTGTCACACGCTACACTCTGTCTGTAAGAGTGGGCAATGGCAATATGTTACCAGCATGGTTGGT
>NW_018407596.1:12079-12160 GCF_002113885.1 Mizuhopecten yessoensis
AATTGGACAATGGCAATATGTTACCAGCATGGTTGGTGACATACACTGCAATCAGCCTGTAAGAGTGGGCAATGGCAATAT
>NW_018407596.1:15074-21753 GCF_002113885.1 Mizuhopecten yessoensis
GACAATGGCGATATGTTACCAACATGGTTGGTGACACACACTGCAATCAACCTGTAAGAATTAACAATGACATTATGTTACCAGCATGGTTGGTGTCACACGCTGTACTCAGCCTGTTAGAGTTTGCAATAGCAATATGTTACCAGCATTGTTAGTGGCACACTCTGCACTCAGCCTGTAAGAGTGGGCAATGACAATATATTACCAGCATGGTTGGTGCTACACGATGTACTCAGCATTTTATAGTTGGCAATGACAATATGTACCAGCATGGTTGGTGTCACACGCTGCACTCAGCCTGTTAGAGTGGGCAATAGCAATATGTTACCTGCATGGTTGGTGTCACACGCTGTACTCAGCCTGTTAGAGTTTGCAATAGCAATATGTTACCAGCATTGTTAGTGGCACACGCTGCACTCAGCCTGTAAGAGTGGGCAATGCCAATATGTTACCAGCATGGTTGGTGCCACACGATGTACTCAGCATTTTATAGTTGGCAATGACAAGATGTACCAGCATGGTTGGTGTCACACGCTGTACTCAGCCTGTTAGAGTTTGCAATGGCAATATGTTACCAGCATGGTTGGGGACACACACTGCACTCAGCATGTTAGAGTGGGCAATAGCATTATGTTACCTGCATGGTTGGTGTCACACGCTGCACTCAATGCCAATATGTTACCAGCATGGTTGGTGCCACACGATGTACTCAGCATTTTATAGTTGGCAATGACAATATGTACCAGCATGGTTGGTGTCACACGCTGCACTCAGCCTATTATAGTTGGCAATAGCAATATGTTATCAGCATTGTTGGTGTCAAACGCTGTACTCAGCCTGTTATAGTGGACAATGACAATATGTTACCAGCATGGTTGGTGTCACACGCTGCACTCAGCCTGTAAGAGTGGGCAATGACAATATGTTACCAGCATGGTTGGTGTCACACGCTGTACTCAGCCTGTTAGAGTTGGCAATAGCAATATGTTACCAGCATGGTTGGTGACACACACTGCAATCAGCCTGTAAGAGTTAACAATGACAATATGTTACCAGCATGGTTGGTGTCACACGCTGCACTCAGCCTTTTAGAGTGGGCAATAGCAATATGTTACCAGCATTGTTGGTTTCACACGCTGTACTCAGCCTTTTAGGTTGGGAAATGACGATATGTTACCAACATGGTTGTTGACACACACTGCAATCAGCCTGTAAGAGTTAACAATGACAATATGTTACCAGCATGGTTGGTGTCACACGCTGTACTCAGCCTGTTAGAGTTGGCAATATCAATATGTTACCAGAATGGTTGGTGTCACACGCTGTACTCAGCCTGTAAGAGTGGGCAATGACAATATGTTACAAGCATGGTTGGTTTCACACGATGCACTCAGCCTGTAAGAGTGGGCAATGGCAAAATGTTACCAGCATTGTTTGTGTCACACGATGCACTCAGCCTGTTAGTGTGGGCAATAGCAATATGTTACCAGCATTGTTGGGGTCACACGATGCACTCAGCCTGTTATATTGGACAATGACAATATGTAACCAGCATGGTTGGTGACACACACTGCAATCAGCCTGTAAGAGTGAACAATGACAATATGTTACCAGCATGGTTGGTGTCACACGCTGCACTCAGCCTGTTAGAGTTGGCAATAGCAATATGTTACCAGCATTGTTGGGCGTCACAAGCTGCACTCAGCCTGTTATATTGGACAATGACAATATGTTACCAGAATGGTTGGAGACACACACTGCAATCAGCCTGTAAGAATGGGCAATGGCAATATGTTACCAGCATGGTTGGTGTCACACGATGCACTCAGCCTGTTAGAGTGGGTGACACACACTGCACTCAGCGTGTTAGTGTGGGCAATGACAATATGTTACCAGCATGGTTGGTGTCAAACGCTGCACTCAGCCTGTTAGAGTGGGCATTGACAATATGTTACAAGCATGGTTGGTGTAACACGCAGCACTCAGCCTGGTAGAGTGGACAATGACAATATGTTACCAGAATGGTTGGTAACACACACTGCACTCAGCCTGTTAGAGTGGACAATGACAATATGTTACCAGAATGGCTGGTAACACACACTGCAATCAGCCTGTAAGAGTGGGCCTTGACAATATGTTACCAGTATGGTTGGTGTCACACGCTGCAATCAGCCTGTTAGAGTGGGCAATGGCAATATGTTACCAGCATGGATGGTGTCACACGCAGTACTGAGCCAATTAGAGTTGGCAATATCAATATGTTACTAGCATTGTTGGTGTCAAACGATGCACTCAGCCTGTTAGAGTTGGCAAAAGCAATATGTTACCAGCATCGTTGGTGGCACACACTGCACTCAGCCTGTTAGAGTGGGCAAATGACAATATGTTACCAGCACTGTTGGTGTAACAAGCTGTATTCAGCCTGCTGGATTTGGCAATGACAATATGTTACCAGCATGGTTGGTGACACACACTGCACTCAGCATGTTAGAGTGGGCAATGACAATATGTTACCAGCATGGTTGGTGGCACACGCTGCACTCAGCCTGTTAGAGTGGGCAATAGCATGGTTGGTGACACACTGCACTCAGCATGTTAGAGAGGGCAATGACAATATGTTACCAGCATGGTTGGTGGCACACGCTGCACTCAGCCTGTTAGAGTGGGCAATAGCATGGTTGGTGACACACTGCACTCAGCATGTTAGAGTGGGCAATGACAATATGTTACCAGCATGGTTGGGGTCACACGCTGCACTCAGCCTGTTAGAGTGGGCAATAGCATGGTTGGTGACACACTGCACTCAGCATGTTAGAGTGGGCAATGACAATATGTTACCAGCATGGTTGGTGACACACACTGCACTCAGCATGTTAGAGTGGGCAATGACAATATGTTACCAGCATGGTTGGTGTGACACGCTGCACTCAGCCTGTTAGTGTGGGCAATATCAATATGTTACCAGCATTGTTGGAGTCACACGCTGAACTCAGCCTGTAAGAGTGGACAATGCCAATATGTTACCAGCATGGTTGGTGTCACACGAAGCACTCAGCCTGTTACAGTGGGCATTGACAATATGTTACCAGCATGGGTGGTGTCACACGCTGCACTCAGCCTGTTAGAGTGGGAAATAGCAATATGTTACCAGCATGGTTGGTGTCACACGCTGCACTCAGCCTGTTAGAGTGGGCAATAGCAATATGTTACTAGCATTGTTAGTGGCACACGCTGCACTCACTCCGTTAGAGTGGGCAATGACAATATGTTACCAACATTGTTGGTGTAACACGCTGTACTCAGCCTGTTAGTGTGGGCAATATCAATATGTTACCAGCATTGTTGGTGTCACACGCTGAACTCAGCCTGTAAGAGTGGACAATGCCAATATGTTACCAGCATGGTTGGTGACACACTCTGCACTCAGCCTGTTAGTGTTGGCAATAGCAATATGTTACCAACATGGTTGGTGTCACACGCTGCACTCAGCATGTTAAAGAGGGCAATGACAATATGTTACCAGCATGGTTGGTGTCACACACTGCAATCAGCCTGTAAGAGTTGGCAATGGCAAAATATTACCAGCATGGTTGGTGTCACACGATGCACTCAACCTGTTAGAGTGGGCAATAGCAATATGTCACCAGCATTGTTGGTGTCACACGCTGTACTCGGCATGTTAGAGTGGGAAATTACCATATGTTACCAGCAAGGCTGGTGTCACACGATGCACTCAGCCTGTTAGAGTGGGCAATAGCAATATGTTACCAGCATGATTTGTGTCACACGCTGCACTCAGCCTGTTAGAGTGGACAATAGCAATATGTTACCAGCATTGTTGGTGTCACATGATGCACTCAGCATGTTAGAGCTGGCAATGACAATATGTTACCAGCATGGTTGGTGTCACACGCTGCACTCAGCCTGTTTGATTGGGAAATGACATTATGTTACCAGCATTGTTGGTGTAACACGCTGCACTCAGCCTGTAAGAGTGGGCAAATGCAATATGTTACATGTACCAGCACGGTTGGTGTTACCCGATGCACTCAGCCTGTTAGAGCGGGCAATGACAATATGTTATCAGCATGGTTGGTGTCACACGCGTCACTCAGCCTGTTAGAGTGGGCAATAGCAATATGTTACCAGCATTGTTGGTTTCACACGCTCTACTCAGCTTGTTAGAGTTGGCAATAGCAATATGTTACCAGCATTGTTGGTTTCACACGCTGTACTCTGCCTGTTAGAGTGGGCAATAGCAATATGTTTCCAGCACGGTTGGGGTAACGAGATGCACTCAGCCTGTTAGAGTGGGCAATAGCAATATGTTACCAGCATTGTTGGTATCACACGCTGTACTCAGCCTGTTAGAGTGGGCAATGACGATATGTTATCAGCATGGTTGGTGACACACACTGCAATCAGCCTGTAAGAGTTGGCAATGACGATATGTTATCAGCATAGTTGGTGACACACACTGCACTCAGCCTGTTAGTGAGGGCAATGACAATATGTTACCAGCATTGTTGGTGTCAAACGCAGTACTCAGCATGTTAGATTTGGAAATGACAATATGTTACCAGCATTGTTGGTGACACACATTGCACTCCGCATGTTAGAGTGGGCAATAGCAATATGTTACCAGCATGGTTAGTGTCACACACTGCACTCAGCATGTTATAGTGGGCAATAGCAATATGTTATCAGCATGGTTGGTGTCACACAATGCACTCCGCATGTTAGAGGGGGCAATAGCAATATGTTCCCAGCATGGTTAGTGTCATACACTGCACTCAGCATGTTAGATCTGGCAATGACAATATGTTAAAAGCATTGTTGGATGGTTAGTGTCACACACGGCACTCAGCATGTTATAGTGGTCAATAGCAATATGTTACCCGCATGGTTAGTGTCACACACGGCACTCAGCATGTTATAGTGGTCAATAGCAATATGTTACCCGCATGGTTAGTGTCACACACTGCACTCAGGATGTTATAGTGGGCAATAGTAATATGTTATCAGCATGGTTGGTATCACACAATGCACTCCGCAAGTTAGAGTGGGCAATAGCAATCTGTTATCAGCATGGTTGGTGTACACACTGCACTCAGCATGTTATAGTGGTCAATAGCAATATGTTATCAGCATGGTTGGTGTCACCCTGTAAGAGTGGACAATGCCAATATGTTACCAGCATTGTTTGTGTCACATGATGCACTCAGCATGTTAGAGTTGGCAATGACAATATGTTACCATCATGGTTGGTGTCACACGCTGCACTCAGACTGTTGGAGTGGGAAATGACTATACGTTACCAGCATTGTGGGTGTAACACACGCTGTACTCAACCTGCTGGAGTTGGCAATGACAATATGTTACCAGCATTGTTGGTGACACACAGTACTGCACTCAGCCTGTAAGAGTGGGCAATGACAATATGTTACCAGCATGGTTGGTGTCACACGCTGCACTCAGCCTGTTAGAGTGGGCAATAGCAATATGTTACCAGCATGGTTGGTGTCACACGCCGGACTCAGCCTATTAGAGTTGGCAATAGCACTATGTTACCAGCATTGTTGGTGGCACACGCTGCACTCACCCTGTTAGAGTGGGAAATGACAATATGTTACCAGCATGGTTGGTGTCACACGCTGCACTCAGCCTGTTAGAGTGGGAAATAACGATATTTTACCAGCATTGTTGGTATAACACGCTGCACTCAGCCTGTAATAGTGGGCAAATGCAATATGTTACCAGCACTGTTGGTGACACACATTGCACTCCGCATGTTAGAGTGGGCAATAGCAATATGTTACCAGCATTGTTGGTGTCACATGATGCACTCAGCATGTTAGAGCTGGCAATGACAATATGTTACCAGCATGGTTGGTGTCACACGCTGCACTCAGCCTGTTAGAGTGGGCAATGACAATATGTTACAAGCATGGTTGGTGTCACACACTGCACTCAGGATGTTATAGTGGGCAATCGCAATATGTTACCAGCATGGTTGGTGTCACACGCTGCACTCAGCCTGTTAGAGTGGGCAATAGCAATATGTTAACAGCATGGTTGGTGTCACACGCTGTACTCAGCCTATTAGAGTTGGCAATATCAATATGTTACCAGCATTGTTGGTGTCAAACGATGCACTCAGCCTATTAGAGTTGGCAATAGCAATATGTTACCAGCATGGTTAGTGTCACAAGATGCACTCAGCCTATTAGAGTGGGAAATGACAATATTTTACCAGTACTGTTGGTGTAACACGCTGTATTCAGCCTGCTGGAGTTGGCAATGACAATATGTTAAAAGCATTGTTGGTAGCACACACTGCACTCAGCATGTTAGAGTGGGAAATAGCAATATGTTACCAGCATGGTTGGTGTCACGCGCTGTACTCAGCCTGTTAGAGTTGGCAATGACAATATGTTACCAGCATGGTTGGTGTCACACGCTGCACTCTGTACAACGATAGATAAGGTACCTTATCTTGTATGGCACAGTCTAGAACACTGTACCATGTTAGATAAGTTACCAAACCTTCTATGGTACAGTATATAACACTGTACACTGCTAGATAAGGTACCAAACCATGTATGGTACAGTTTATAACACTGTACAATGCTAGATAAGGTACGAAACCTTCTATGGTACAGTCTATAACACTGTACAA
>NW_018407596.1:23026-23115 GCF_002113885.1 Mizuhopecten yessoensis
TGTACCAAACATTGTGTGGTACAGTTTATTACACTGTATAATGGTAGATGAGGTACCAAACATTGTATGGTACAGTCTATAACACTTTA
>NW_018407596.1:23559-23961 GCF_002113885.1 Mizuhopecten yessoensis
GTAAGATTGGGCAATGGCAATATGTTACCAGCATGGATCGTTCACACGATTCACTCAGCATGGTATAGTGAGCAATGACAATATGTTACCAGCATGGTTGGTGTCACACGCTGCACTCAGCTTGTAAGATTGGGCAATGGCAATATGTTACCAGCAGGGATCGTTCACACGATTCACTCAGCATGGTATAGTGAGCAATGACAATATGTTACCAGCATGGTTGGTGTCACACTCTGCACTCAGCATGTTAGAGTTGGAAATAGCAATATGTTACCAGCATGGTTGGTGTCACACGATTCACTCAGCATGTTAGGGTTGGCAATAACATTATATTACCAGTATTGTTGGTGACACACACTGCATTCACCCTGTTAGAGTGGGCAATGACAATATGTTACCAGC
>NW_018407596.1:27435-27557 GCF_002113885.1 Mizuhopecten yessoensis
CCACTCAGCCTGTTAGAGTGGGCAGTGGCAATATGTTACCAGCATGGTTGGTTGCACACGCTACACTCAGTCTGTAAGAGTGGGCAATGGCAATATGTTACCAGCATGGTTGGTGTCACACG
>NW_018407596.1:32358-32530 GCF_002113885.1 Mizuhopecten yessoensis
GGGCAATAGCAATATGTTACCAGCATTGTTGGTGTCACACGCTGCACTCAGCCTGTTAGAGAGGGCAATGACAATATGTTACCAGCTTGGTTGGTGTAACACGATGGACTCAGCCTGCTAGAGTGGCCAATATCAATATGTTACCAGTATTGTTTGTGTCACATGATGCACT
>NW_018407596.1:34850-35395 GCF_002113885.1 Mizuhopecten yessoensis
ATATTACACTGTACAAAGCTAGATAATGTACCAAACATTGTATGGTACAGTCTTTAACACTGTACGATACTAGATAAGGTACAAAACCTTGTATGGTACAGTCTATAACATTGTGCAACGATAGATAAGGTACCATATCTTGTATGGAACAGTCTGGAACACTCTACAAGGCTAGATAAGGTACATAACCTTGTATGGTACAGTATATAACAATGTATAATGATCAATAAGGTACCATATCTTGTATGGAACAGTCTATAACACTGTCCAATGATCGATAATGTACCAAACCTTGTATGGTAAGTCTAAACAACACTGTACAATGATAGATAAGGTACCATATCGTGTATGGTACGGTGTATAACACTGTACAATGCTAGATAAGGTACCATATCTTGTATGGTACAGTCTATATAGATGTACAATGATCGATAAGGTACCAATCCTTTTATGATAGTCTATATAGATGTACAATACTACAAAAGGTACCAACCATTTTATGAGGCAGTCTATATCACTGTACAGTAGTAGATAATGTACCAACC
>NW_018407596.1:39672-40063 GCF_002113885.1 Mizuhopecten yessoensis
GATGCTGGATAATGTACCAAACATTGTATGGTACAGTCTATAACACTGTACAATGTTAGATAAGGTACAAAACCTTGTATGGTGGAGTTTTTAACTCTGTACAATGCTGGATTAGGTACCAAAGATTGTGTGGTACAGTTTATTACACTGTATACTGTTAGATAAGGTACCAAATCTTGTATGGTACAGTTTATAACACCGTACAATGCTAGATAAGATACCAAACATTGTATGGTACAGTCTAGACCACTGTACAATGGTAGAATAGATACCAAACATTGTATGGTACAGTCTAGAACACTGTACAATGGTAGATAAGGTACCAATCCTGGTATGGTACAGTCTATACAACACTGTACAATGCTAGATAAGGTACAAAAACCTTGTATGG
>NW_018407596.1:40144-40358 GCF_002113885.1 Mizuhopecten yessoensis
AAATGTACCAAACCTTGTATGATACAGTCTATAACACTGTACAATGCTAGATAATGTACCAAACCTTGTATGGTAAAGTCTATAACACTGTACAATGCTAGATAATGTACCAAACCTTGTGTGGTAAAGTATATAACACTGTACAATGCTAGATACTGTACCAAACCTGGTATGATACAGTGTATAACACTGTACAATGCTAGATAAGATACCA
>NW_018407596.1:46552-47926 GCF_002113885.1 Mizuhopecten yessoensis
ATATGGTACAGTGGATAACATTGTACAATGCTAGATAAAGTACTTAATCTTGTATGGTAAGTCTATAACACTGTACAATGCTAGATAAGATACCAAATATTGTATGGTACAGTCTAGAACACTGTACAATGGTAGATTAGGTATCAATCCTAGTATGGTACAGTCTTTACAACACTGTACAATGCTAGATAAGGTACAAAAACCTTGTATGGTACAGTCTATAACACTGTACAACGATAGATAAGGTACCATATCTTGAATGGTAAGTCTTAACAACACTGTACAATGATAGATAAGGTACCATATCTTGTATGGTACAGTCTATACAACACTGTACAATGCTTGATAAGGAACAAAACCTTGAATGGTGCATTCTATAACATGTACAATGCTAGATAATGTACCAAACATTGCATGGCACAGTCTATAACACTGTGCAATGCTAGATAATGTACCAAACAATGTATGGCACAGTCTATAACACTGTACAATGCTAGATAAGGTACCATATATTGTATGGTACAGTCTATATAGATGTACAATGATCGATAAGGTACCAATCCTTTTATGATACAGTCTATATAGATGTACAATACTAGAAAAGGTACCAACCATTTTATGAGGCAGTCTATATCACTGTACAGTAGTAGATAATGTACCAACCCTTTTATGATATAGACTATATAGATGTACAATGTTAGATAATTTAACAAACCTTGTATGGTTAAGTCTATAACACTGTACAGTAGTAGATAAGGTATCAAACCTTGTATGGTACAGTCTATAACACTGTACAATGCTAGATAAGGTACCAAACCGTGAACGGTACAAACTATAACAATGTAAAATGATAGATAATGTACAAAACCTTTTTGGTAAAGTCTATAACATTGTACAATGATATATAAGGAACAAAACCTTGTATGGTAAGTCTATACCGCTTTATAGTAGTAGATATGGTGCCAAACCTTTTATGATACAGACTATATAGACGTACAGTACTAGATAAGTTACCAAAGCTTTTATGATACGGTCTATATCACTGAACAGTAGTTGATAAGGTACCAAAGCTTTTCTGATACAATATATAACAATGTACAATGATAGATAAGGTACCAAACCTTGTATGGTACAGTTTATAACACTGTACAGTGCTAGATAAGGTATCAAACCTTGTATGGTACAGTATATAACAATGTACAATGATAAATAAGGTACCATATCTTGTATGGAACAGTCTATAACACTATACAATGATCGATAATGTACCAAACCTTGTATGGTAAGTCTAAACAACACTGTACAATGATAGATAAGGTACCATATATTGTATGGTACAGTCTATACAACACTGAACAATGCTTGATAAGGTAC
>NW_018407596.1:49957-65710 GCF_002113885.1 Mizuhopecten yessoensis
CATTGCATGGCACAGTCTATAATACTGTACAATGCTGGATAATGTACCAAACATTGTATGGTACAGTGTATACCCCGGTACAATGCTAAATAAAGAACCAAATCTTCTATGGTACATTTTATAACAATGTACAATGCTAGATAAGGTACTTAATCTTGTATGATACAGTCTATAACACTGTGCAATACTAGATAAGGTACCATATCTTGTATGGTACAGTCTATACAACACTGTACAATGCTAGATAAGGTATGAAACCTTGTATGGTCAGTCTATAACACTGTACAATGATAGATTAGGTACCATATCTTGTATGGTACAGTCTATACAACATTGTACAATGCTAGATAAGGTACAAAAACCTTGTATGGTACAGTCTATAACACTGTACAATGATCGATAATGTACCAAACCTTGTATGGTAAGTCTAAACAACATTGTACAATGATAGATTAGGTACCATATCTTGTATGGTACAGTCTATATAACACTGTACAATGCTAGATAAGGTACCAAAACCTTGTATGGTACAGTCTATAACACTGTACAATGCTAGATAAGGTACCATAACTTGTATGTTACAGTCTATATAGATGTACAATGATAGATAAGGTACAAAACCTTTTTGGTAAAGTCTATAACATTGTTCAATGATATGTAAGGTACAAAACCTTGTATGGTAAGTCTATACCGCTGTATAGTAGTAGATATGGTGCTAAACCTTTTATGATACAGACTATATAGACGTACAGTACTAGATAAGTTACCAAAGCTTTTATGATACAGTCTATATCACTGAACAGTAGTTGATAAGGTACCAAAGCTTTTCTGATACAATCTATATCACTGTACAGTACTAGATAATGTACCAAGCCTGTTATGGTACAGTCTATATCGCTGTACAATGCTAGATAATGTAACAAACCTTGTATGGTAAGTCTATAATACTGTACAATGCTAGATAATGTACCAAACCTTGTATGGTCAGTCTATAACACTGCACAATGCTAGATCAGGTACCAAACCTTGTATGGTACAGTTTATAACACTGTACAGTGCTAGATAAGGTATCAAACCTTGTATGGTACAGTATATAACAATGTACAATGATAAATAAGGTACCATATCTTGTATGGAACAGTCTATAACACTGTACAATGATCGATAATGTACCAAACCTTGTATGTTAAGTCTAAACAACACTGTACAATGCTAGATAATGTACCAAACATTGTATGGTACAGTCTATAACACTTTACAATGCTAGATAATGTACCAAACATTGTATAGCAAAGTCTATAACAATGTACAATGCTAGATAATGTACCAAACATTGTATAGCAAAGTCTATAACAATGTACAATGTTAGATAATGTACCAAATATTGCATGGCACAGTCTATAATTCTGTACAATGCTGGATAATGTACCAAACATTGTATGGTACAGTCTTTAATATTGTACTATGTTAGATAAGGTACCAAACATTGTATGGTACAGTGTATACCCCGGTACAATGCTAAATAAAGTACCAAATCTTCTATGGTACATTTTATAACACTGTACAATGCTAGATAATGTACTTAATCTTGTATGATACAATCTATAACACTGTGCAATACTAGATAAGGTACAAAAACCTTGTATGGTGCAGTCTATATAACACTGTACAATGCTAGATAAGGTAAGAAACCTTGTATGGTAAGTCTATAACACTGTACAATAATCGATAATGTACCAAACCTTGTATGGTAAGTCTAAACAACACTGTACAATGATAGATTAGGTACCATATCTTGTATGGTACAGTCTATACAACACTGTACAATGCTAGATAAGGTACCAAAACAAAACATTGCATGGCACAGTCTATAATACTGTACAATGCTGGATAATGTACCAAACATTGTATGGTACAGTCTATAACACTGTACAATGATAGATTAGGTACCATATCTTGTATGGTACAGTCTATACAACATTGTACAATGCTAGATAAGGTACAAAAACCTTGTATGGTACAGTCTATAACACTGTACAATGCTGGATAATGTACCAAACTTTGTATGGTACAGTGTATACCCCGGTACAATGCTAAATAAAGAACCAAATCTTCTATGGTACATTTTATAACAATGTACAATGCTAGATAATGTACCAAACATTGTATAGCAAAGTCTATAACAATGTACAATGCTAGATAATGTACCAAACATTGTATGGTACAGTCTATAACACTTTACAATGCTAGATAATGTACCAAACATTGTATAGCAAAGTCTATAACAATGTACAATGCTAGATAATGTACCAAACATTGTATGGTACAGTCTATAACACTTTACAATGCTAGATAATGTACCAAACATTGTATGGTACAGTCTATAACACTTTACAATGCTAGATAATGTACCAAACATTGTATAGCAAAGTCTATAACAATGTACAATGCTAGATAAGGTACTTAATCTTGTATGATACAGTCTATAACTCTGTGCAATACTAGATAAGGTTCCATATCTTGTATGGTACAGTCTATACAACATTGTACAATGCTAGATAAGGTACAAAAACCTTGTATGGTACAGTCTATAACACTGTACAATGATCGATAATGTCCCAAACCTTGTATGGTAAGTCTAAACAACACTGTACAATGATATAATAGGTACCATATCTTGTATGGTACAGTCTATACAACCCTGTCCAATGCTAGATAAGGTACCAAAACAAAACCTTGTATGGTACGGTCTATAACATTGTACAATGCTAGATAATGTACCAAACATTGTATAGCAAAGTCTATAACAATGTACAATGCTAGATAAGGTACTTAATCTTGTATGATACAGTCTATAACTCTGTGCAATACTAGATAAGGTTCCATATCTTGTATGGTACAGTCTATACAACCCTGTCCAATGCTAGATAAGGTACCAAAACAAAACCTTGTATGGTACGGTCTATAACATTGTACAATGCTAGATAATGTACCAAACATTGTATAGCAAAGTCTATAACAATGTACAATGCTAGATAAGGTACTTAATCTTGTATGATACAGTCTATAACTCTGTGCAATACTAGATAAGGTTCCATATCTTGTATGGTACAGTCTATACAACCCTGTCCAATGCTAGATAAGGTACCAAAACAAAAAATTGCATGGCACAGTCTATAATACTGTACAATGCTGGATAATGTACCAAACATTGTATGGTACAGTCTATAACACTTTACAATGCTAGATAATGTACCAAACATTGTATAGCAAAGTCTATAACAATGTACAATGCTAGATAAGGTACTTAATCTTGTATGATACAGTCTATAACACTGTGCAATACTAGATAAGGTACCATATCTTGTATGGAACAGTCTATAACACTGTACAATGATAGATAAGGTACCAAACCTTGTATGTAATAAGTCTATATCGCTGTACAATGCTAGATAAGGACCAGACACCACCAAACCTTGTATGTTAAGTCTAAACAACACTGTACAATGCTAGATAATGTACCAAACATTGTATGGTACAGTCTATAACACTTTACAATGCTAGATAATGTACCAAACATTGTATGGTACAGTCTTTAACATTGGACAACGATAGATAAGGTACCATATCTTGAATGGAACAATCTGGAACACTCTACAATGCTAGATAAGGTACCAAACCTTGTATGTAATAAGTCTATATCGCTGTACAATGCTAGATAAGGACCAGACACCACCAAACCTTGTATGTTAAGTCTAAACAACACTGTACAATGATATAATAGGTACCATATCTTGTATGGTACAGTCTATATAGATGTACAATGATCGATAAGGTACCAATCCTTTTATGATAGTCTATATAGATGTACAATACTAGAAAAGGTACCAACCATTTTATGAGGCAGTCTATATCACTGTACAGTATTAGATAATGTACCAACCATTTTATGATACAGTCTATATCGCTGTATAGTACTAGATAAGTTACCAAAACTTGTATGATACAATCTATATCACTGTACAGTACTAGATAAGGTATCAAACCTTGTATGGTACAGTATATTACACTGTACAAGGCTAGATAAGGAACAAAACCTTGTAAGGACAGTCTATAACACTGTACAATGATAGATAAGGTAAAATTCCTTGTATGGTACTGTTTATAACACTGTACAATGCTAGATTAGGTACCAAACCTTATATCGTACAGTCTATAACAATATACAATGATATATAAGGTAGCAAACCTTGTATGGTAAGTCTATCTATGGTACAGTCTATATCTATGTACAGTACTAGATGAGGTTCCAAACAATGCTAGATAAGGTACCAGACCTTGTATTGTACAATTAATAACACTGTACAGTACTGGATACGGTACCAAACATAGTAAGGTACAGTTTATAACACTGTAAAATACTAGATAAGGTACCAAACAGTGTATGGTACAGTCTATATCACTGTACAGAGTAGATAATGTACCAACACTTTTATGATACAGTCTTTATCGCTGTATAGTAGTAGATAAGGTGCCAAACCTTGTATTGTACAGTCTATAACACTGTACAATGCTAGATAATGTACCAACCCTTTTATGATACAGACTATATCGCTGTATAGTGGTAGATAAGGTTCCAAACCTTTTATGATAAAGACTATATAGATGTTCATGACTAGATAATGAACCAAACCTTGTATGGTACAGTGATTAACACTGTACAGTAGTAGATAAGGTATCAAACATTGTATGTTACAGTCTATAACACTGTACAATTCTAGATAAGGTACCAAACCTTGTATGTAATAATCTATAAAACTGTACAATGCTAGATAAGGTACCAAGCCTTGTATGGTACAATCAATAACAATGTTAAATGATAGATAAGGTGCAAAACCTTTATGGTACAGTTTATAACACTGCATAATGCTAGATAAGGTACTAAACCTTTTGTGGTACAGTCTATAACACTGTTCAATGCAAGATAAGGTACCAAACCTTGTATGGTACAGTCAATAACACTGTACAATATTAGATACGGTACCAAACATTATATGGTAAGTCTATAACACTGTACAATACTAGATAAGGTACCAAACCTTGCATGGTACAGTCAATAACACTGTACAATACAAGATAAGGTACCAAACCTTGTATGTAATAATCTATAAAACTGTACAATGCTAGATAAGTTACCAAACCTTGTATGTAATAATCTATAAAACTGTACAATGCTAGATAAGTTACCAAACCTTGTATGGACCTTGTATTGTACAATTAATAACACTGTACAGTACTAGATAAGGTACCACACCTTGTATGGTACAGTTTATATAGATGTACAATGATCGATAAGGTACCAATTCTTTTATTATACTGTCTATATCACTGTACAGTAGTAGATAAGGTATCAAACATTGCATGGTACATTCTATAACACTGTACAATAATAGATAAGGTACCAGACCTTGTATGGTCCAGTTTATAACACTGTACAATAATAGATAAGGTACCAGACCTTGTATGGTCCAGTTTATAACACTGTACAATAATAGATAAGGTACCAGACCTTGTATGGTACAGTTTATATAGATGTACAATGATCGATAAGGTACCAACCCTTTGATGATAGTCTATATAGATGTACAATGATCGATAAGGTACCAACCCTTTTATGATACAGTTTATAACACTGCATAATGCTAGATGAGGTACTAAACCTTTTGTGGTACAGTCTATAACACTGTTTAATGCAAGATAAGGTACCAAACCTTGTACGGTACAGTCTATAACACTGCATAATGCTATATAAGGTACTAAACCTTTTGTGGTACAGTCTTTAACACTGTTCAATGCAAGATAAGGTACCAAGCCTTGTATGGTACAATCAATAACAATGTTAAATGATAGATAAGGTACGAAACCTTTATGGTACAGTCTATAATACTGTACAATGCTAGATAAGATACCAAACCTTGTATGACCAAACCTTGTATGGTAAGCCTATAACACTGTACAATGCTGGATAATGTACCAAACATTGTATGGTACAGTCTAGAACACTGTACAATACTAGATAAGGTACCAAACCTTGTATGGTACAGCCTTGAACACTGTACAATGCTAGATAAGGTACCAAACCTTGTATGGTAAGTCTATAACACTGTACAATACTAGATAAGGTACCAAACGTTGTATGGTAAGTCTATAACACTTCACAATACTAGATAAGGTACCAAACCTTTTATTATACAGTCTATAGAGATGTCCAATACTAGATAAGGTACCAACCATTTTATGATACAGACTATATCACTGTACAGTAGTAGATAATTCACCAACCCTTTTATGATACAGACTATATAGATGTACAATGCTAGATAATGTACCAACCCTGTATGGTAAAGTCTATAACATTGTACAATACTAGATAAGGTACCAAACGTTGTATGGTACAGTCTATAACACTGCATAATGCTAGATAAGGTATTAAACAGTGTATGGTACAGTCTATAGCACTGTACAATACTAGATAAGGTACCAAACCTTGTACGGTACAGTCTATAACACTGCATAATGCTAGATAAGGTACAAAACCTTGTATGGTACAGTCTATAACACTGTTCAATGCTAGATAAGGTACCAAACCTTTTATGGTAATGTCTATAACACTGTACAATACTAGATAAGGTACCAAACCTTGTATGGTAAGTCTATAACACTGTACAATGCTAGATTAGGTACCAAACCTTGTATGGTACAGTCTATAACACTGTACAATATTAGATACGGTACCAAACATTATATAGTACAGTTTATAACACTGTACAATACTAGATAATGTACCAAACCTTGTATGGTACAGTCTATATAGATGTACAATGATCGATAAGGTACCAATTCTTTTATTATACTGTCTATATCACTGTACAATGCTAGATAATGTGCCAAACCTTGTATGGTACAGTGTATAACACTCTACAATGCTAGATAAGATACCAAACCTTGTATGGTAAAGTCTATAACACTGTACAATACTAGATAAGGTACCAAACCTTGTATAGTACAGTCTATAAAACTGTACAATGCTAGATAATGTGCCAAACCTTGTATGGTACAGTCTATAACACTTTACAATGCTAGATAAGATACCAAACATTGTATGATACAGTCTATAACACTGTTCAATGCTAGATACTTACCACACCTTGTATGGTACAGTGTATAACACGGTACAATGCTAGATAAGATACCAGACCTTGTATCATACAGTCTATAACACTGTACAACGATAGATAAGGCACCATATCTTGAATGGTAAGTCTTAACAACACTGTACAATGATATATAAGGTACAAAACCTTGTATGGTAAGTCTAAACAACACTGTACAATGATAGATAAGATACCAAACCTTGTATGATACAGATTATAACACTGTACAATGCTAGTTAATGTACCAAACCTTGTATGGCACAGTCTATATAGATGTACAATGATAGATAAGGTACCATATCTTGAATGGTAAGTCTTAACAACACTGTACAATGATATATAAGGTACCATATCTTGTATGGTACAGTCTATACAACATTGTACAATGCTAGATAAGGTACCAAACCGTGTATGGTACAGTTTATAACACTGTACAATCCTAGATAATGTACCAATCCTTGTATGGTACAGTCTATAACACTTTACAATGCTAGATAATGTACCAAACAATGTATGGCACAGTCTATAACACTGTACAACGATAGATAAGGCACCATATCTTGAATGGTAAGTCTTAACAACACTGTACAATGATATATAAGGTACCATATCTTGTATGGTACAGTCTATATAGATGTACAATGATAGATAAGGTACCATATATTGTATGGTACAGTCTATACAACATTGTACAATGCTAGATAAGGTACCAAAACAAAACATTGCATGGCACAGTCTATAATACTGTACAATGCTAGATAATGTGCCAAACCTTGTATGGTACAGTCTATATAGATGTACAATGATAGATAAGGTACCATATATTGTATGGTACAGTCTATACAACACTGAACAATGCTTGATAAGGTACCAAACCTTGTATAGTACAGTCTATAAAACTGTACAATGCTAGATAAGGTACCAAACCTTGTATAGTACAGTCTATAAAACTGTACAATGCTAGATAAGGTACCACGCCTTTTATGATACAATCTATAACACTGTACAATGCTAGATTAGGTACCAAACCTTGTATGTTACAGTCTATAACACTGTACAATACTAGATAAGGTTCCAAACCTTGTATGGTAAGTCTATACCGCTGTATAGTAGTAGATATGGTGCTAAACCTTTTATGATACAGACTTTATAGACGTACAGTACTAGATAAGTTACCAAAGCTTTTATGATACAGTCTATATCACTGAACAGTAGTTGATAAGGTACCAAAGCTTTTCTGATACAATCTATATCACTGTACAGTACTAGATAATGTACCAAGCCTGTTATGATACAGTCTATATCGCTGTACAATGCTAGATAATGTGCCAAACCTTGTATGGTACAGTCTATAAAAGTACAGTCTAGAACAATGTACAATGCTAGATAAGGTACTTAATCTTGTATGATACAGTCTATAACACTTTACAATGCTAGATAATGTACCAAACATTGTATGGTACAGTGTATACCCCGGTACAATGCTAACTAAAGAACCAAATCTTCTATGGTACATTTTATAACAATGTACAATGCTAGATAAGGTACCATATATTGTATGGTACAGTCTATACAACACTGAACAATGCTTGATAAGGTACCAAACCTTGTATGGTCAGTCTATAACACTGTACAATATTAGATACGGTACCAAACATTATATAGTACGGTTTATAACACTGTACAATACTAGATAAGGTACCATACCTTGTATGGTAAGTCTATAACACTGTGCAATGCTAGATTAGGTACCAAACCTTGTATGTTACAGTCTATAACACTGTACAATACTATATAAGGTACCAAACCTTGTATAGTACAGTCTATAAAACTGTACAATGCTAGATAATGTACCAAACATTGTATGGTACAGTGTATACCCCGGTACAATGCTAACTAAAGAACCAAATCTTCTATGGTACATTTTATAACAATGTACAATGCTCGATAAGGTACTTAATCTTGTATGATACAGTCTATAACACTGTTCAATGCTAGATACTTACCAACCCTTGTATGGTACAGTGTATAACACTGTAAAATGCTAGATAAGATACCAAACATTGTATGATACAGTCTATAACACTGTTCAATGCTAGATACTTACCAACCCTTGTATGGTACAGTGTATAAGACTGTACAACGCTAGATAAGATACCAAACCTTGTATGATACAGTCTATAACACTGTTCAATGCTAGATACTTACCAAACCTTGTATGGTACAGTGTATAACACTGTACAATGCTAGATAAGGTACCAAGCCTTTTATGATACAATCTATAACACTGTACAATGCTAGATAAGTTACCAAACCTTGTATGGTACAGTCTATAACACTGTACAATGCTAGATAAGGTACCAAGCCTTTTATGATACAGTCTATATCGCTATACAGTAGTAGATAATTCACCAAACCTTTTATTATACAGTCTATATCGCTATACAGAAATAGAGATAAGATAGCAGACCATTTATGACATATTCTTTTTATAAATTTATAGTAGTAGATAAGGTACCAGACCATTTATGACATAGTTATTCTGTTTATCAGTGTACAGTTGTAGATACGGGACCCAGCATGTCGATGTATATAAAGTGTATGCATGATTCAAGAAAAGATTGGCTTTTTTCTGAATTCGGGATAATTTGGCGTTTTTGCAGGGCAGCCGCTGTCATTTAATTTCGGACTAGTAACCGTTAATCAACATACAAGTTACCTCGGTGTTGTTCCAATCGACGCCATAGCTACATAGCTACATGTTGTATTGGGCAGGTGAAGTATCTCCAGATTTTGTCTGAGAGGGATATTGTGTTAACAATAACTATATATATATTTTATTAAAAATCTCGAAAAAAATATGTTTCCATAGTAAAAAACCACCAATGACGGTGTGATGCGGCATTCATACGTATAAAACATGATAATGCAAGTGGTGCTTATTTGTGCACCACCCATGATATTCAAAACAATTCTTTCTTTAAATAGAATTACCGATATATCCTTTGATTCAAAGAGATCACGATTATGAACAGTAAAACAAAATATTCTTATATTGTCCTTTCCTAGGTATTTGTTGTCTTATAATGTTTTATGAGGAACTAAACAGTTTGGTGACGTCACAATACCTGCCACCAAACACTAAACAACACCAGGGAAAGGGACATATTCTTTTTACTACATCACACAACTGTAATCCGGTCAAACCTGAATTCATGGCAATCGGTAAACTCTGGGAATACATTTCCCCATTTTTGTTCTGACAATTGTTTAATGTTTGAATTCGGTCGATTCAGCAAATAATATCACAGCCAAATTGTCTTTTCCTCTTCTGTTATTTCTCGTACCGAATCTCGTTGTTGACGCCATACTAACTGACGATTACAATCGCCTCCTGCAGCGAGCGATTTCGCTCTCGATTTGTCTCCTGTGGTCCAAACAATTGTAATACTCCTTGCCATGTATAGTGTTCTGTAGTCAGGGAGGGATGACATCTATTCCAAGACATTATCACGAGATTTACTAATCATATTTCATAGGTGGTTTAGAAAAGCGCATTACGCTTCGCCTACAAGCCTGATGTAATATTGAAGAACAAGTAATGTGTCAGAGATAGGTCGTCGGCATACTAGCATGTATAGGCCACACGCTCTTATCAACCTTGATGGATCTGTCAAAGGCCTTGGTGGGGGAGTCTAAATTTCTGTCGCAATTACCGTTCACAATTCCAACATGATTTTTCTTACCAAATGCAGACGCTGTCGTGATGGCGTAGGTGTTCCTGCGGTAACAACGAGAACTGGACATACAAAACACTTCCTTACAACCGCGCCTAAAGTTAGAATTGTAGCACGCGTATATGATAGGTTTGGCAACCGTTGAGGTGAGAAGTAAAATTAGGCACACTATGAAAATTGTCGGATTCATCATTTCTGGTAATCGCAAGGCAACCCATAAAATAACAAAAAAGGAAGGTAGAAGGAGCACCATGGTAATGAGCGTCATCAATATCAACATCTTCAACATTTTCACCTTCGTCCTTGGCACGTGGTTCGTTGTTCTTTGAAAACGTAAGCAATATACACTAGATCTCCATATGAACTTTACCAACCGTAAGTAGACGAATCCAATTATCACAACAGGAAACACATATTGCAGCAACACGAAGCTCACACTAAACACCACGCCTACAGTATAACCCGGATTAACGTATGTTGGACATATGTTTTTCGACGTGTTCCTGTCTGTCAGTATTACAGTTTCGTGATAAAAATAAAAACTGAAACTAGACAACAGACATGAGACCAGACAACATACGATAATCATTCTTTTGGCGATTTCCCGTGTCACCTTGAAGCTGAGAGGATATATAATGGTATAGTATCTGTCTATAGCGATAGAGGTGAGGACATAAAGAGTGACGTTCGGAAACATTGTATGTACAAAGCGTACACATCTACATAAAAAATCCCCCAAAACCCATTCACTCATTATTATCCTTCCGCACACCATCGGTATCACTATCCAAAGAAACACCAGATCGGCGCATGCGCAGGTCATCACAAAGTAATTGGTAGTAGATTGAACACGCCTACTCCTGTATATCACAACACAGACAAGTATGTTTCCGATGACGCTTAGACACCAGATAACTCCTAATATCATAATTTCAGGCACAATTTGGAAAACAGGCCGATCTTCTCCCAACCCTGCTGGCCTCAGAATCGAATGGTTTGGATCGGGCATATTCTCCATGATGATAGGTCGGATAATCCTCAAAGGTGTGTTTGTACTGATCACCGGCAGATGTCGCTGTCAAAAAAGAAAATCGAAATTGAAATTAAGTACAACTATTTTAAAGGTTGAAGATAATACCTCTTCTTTAGTTATTCTGAGGTTTGAAAATCAAATATCACCTTAAATATTTCTTAGAATGTATCAGAGTAAGGATCACATTTATCTAACAATCTTTTAGGATATGCTATGTACCCTATCATGTAAATGACGTATGTTCCCTGCTAGTTGTGACCTTTTGTGTCTGTTGATACTGTTCTGAAGGGATCTGTCCTTACTCGCCACGTGCGTGCGGTAACATGTAGCGAGAAACAGCAGGTATAGTCTAGCATCAGACCCTCAGGAATTTAGAAACAAGGGGTCACAACAATGCACAGATCACTGACATCTACGTGTGAAAATCACAAAAAGACTCTTTTTGTACCTAAAATATAATATATGGTTTCGCCAGGGCTTTCAGTTAACATTTGACATTTAGCAATTTTAGAGGTTTGATAGGTCTTTCCCTGACATGTGGACCGTTAAAACACATGTCAAGTAGATATGTAGTCAAAACTCATTCAGCAGAGTCACAAGCATACTCTCGGGGGGTTTATGGAAATTCCCGTGTACTTTTACATGAAAAAATAATCACAGAATAATGTACAACTGGACAAGACACTATTAACGCTTTCACCACTGAAGACCATAATGGACTTATCTAGATCAACGCATGGTAGAGTTTATAAAAGTTACACAAGGATGAAAAGGTTAAACCAAATAGACATGAGTTTTACTGACTTACATTTTGAAACCGAATAATTAAATGACGAGAGTTATATAGATATGACATACAAATATCTAAAGCTAAGTGTGCCGCTCACAACTTGTATTTCATATCTTTATTCAAGACAGAATTCAATAACCTGATTAATTATTTGGTCTAGTTTTGGTTTCCGTCTTTGGGTAAATAGTGTATGCAAGAACAACCTTATAAAAACAATATATTTCAATCCATGGGTTACCAAACAAACCTTTTAACTGTCTCAGCAACGGATCGCAGAGATCGGGCCATAAACATTACATATCTTTGTTCAAGATGGAACGCAATTACCTGATAAAATATTTGTTCAAATTTTGATTTTATTTTTTTCCATAACAGCACATGCATGTACATGTTCTACTTTTTGAGAATAAGATGGAGGTTTTATATGATAATGGGAGAAAAATGTTTTAATGCATATTGTTCCATAACAACTTTGGCGGCCTGTAACATTTAGCGTATTGCACATATCCAAGATTCTTATTATAGACATCGGGATATACAAAATTAGTTATCTGAATTTGCTGAAAGAAAATAGCAATTTTGATATTGGATACGTTAAGGTCCAATAGATCCTAATTCGCCGTAAGTCTTTTTTCTTACATATCATCATTTTACAACAAAATACAATATCCCTCAATTTGATACCACATATATTAACGACAACAGCCCTGATTCACCATATACCATTAGGAGGCTGTAATTTGACGCACACACAAAAATGGCGGCTTACACAACAGAAAATGCACTCTTTTATTCATACTAATATTTTCAACATTCTTAACTTTAAAAGTACAACAAAATAAAATAAACCAAATCAATGCAAGGAATAGGTCGATCTGCAAATCTCTTGGGAATGTCATATTCTTCTTTTACGACAAACTAAACATACTGTTAATTTACCTGCTTCAAAAAGTTTTTGAACTGTTCCAATGTTATTAAACATTAACCCAATATAAGAAATAATTTTAGGATTTTCGAGCTCATTTCCACATTAATTGGATGCTGTTATTTTCTCTTGAGAGCACAGAAATCTTATTTTTAGAATTTATGGTGGGTTTCAACTAATTACATAATGCTTCAAAGGCATTTGGTGCAGTTTGCAACCCTAATTGTGACGTTTGATAAAATAACACTTTCTTTTAGATGGTGCCTCCAGTAAGCACACAGAATTACATGACTAAGAAAGTTGTCATGCTTCTGTGCCCGGGAGATAGCGCCCGGGAGTTAGCACCTGTGAGTGAGCATCATCACAGGACTTAGTTTCATCTATAAACCCTTTCGGCGTATGCTTATTGGTGCTTGCGGATTTGGTTCATTCTTTTGATCATTATAACTACCAATGAGTCCTAAACGGCCGTATGATGATGTACAGTTCCCTTTGTTTAACTGTCTTCATTGACAACATAAATAGGATTTCGTTGGTCCCGTACTCCGTATAACTACTGAATTATTTACATTTAGAACAAGTTGTTGATACGTAAACCCGCAATCAATTAATTTGGTGAAATGTCAACAGATGATTGCTGTTGTTGTTTAATGAAGAAAACCAACATTAACATATTGATATATTGATTTGGATTGTGTTTCCATGGCTACTCGACCTGGCCCCCTTGTGTTTCCATGGCTACTCGACCTGCCCCCCCCCNNNNCCACACACACACACACACACACATCATGGAGCTAGTTTATGGACTGATAGAAAAAAATTGCTTGCAAACATTGGTGTTGTGCGAATTCCTGTGTCAATATTTAGCAGAAACAGGTAAGATAAGTTCACTTTTATTTTATGATGCTTATTCTGTTTTATTGTGCAAGACACATTTTTCACAAGATTCTTATGTTTTGAAACTTTCGTGTGTCATAGTGTGGTTTTAATAAAAGTAATATGTTTTAAGGTAATCAGTATTTTTATAGACATTCTTAATGAACCTTAAATATTGTTTTTAATTTGCTTTGATATTAGACGAAAGATTGATATATATCCTTATGATAAGATCCTTATCTTAAGATGATACATAAAAGAACGTGCAACGTTGTGTTAAAACGGATGATAACGCTTACCCCAAAAGTCTCAGGTTTTAAATGGATTAAGTACTAAGTATAGTGATACTATGTACACGCTACAGACGACACTGATTAGACCATCAGTTAAATGCGGTCTAAAGTCAATATCTCATTTGGCAAATTAACGTCGATGATCCCCACTCGAGTTACTAATGTTTCCAAATAACATTTCATAACATCAATAATTATAGATAAGATCGTCCATCTTTACAAGTCAATGTTATGCTTCCAGACCACAGGGAAATCGCCATTCAAAGGCGTATCTTAAGACGTGTTTCAAAGGTAAGGTATTGGTAACGTATCAGTAACTTATAATTATAAAGTTTGCACTACCTGGATATACTGTTACATTAGGCTTTTAGATACTGATACGTACTGTGTGTATAGGCAATGAACGACCACAGCAAAAACTCGCAAAATCATTATACAGGATTGGACTTCAGGTGTAGAGACTCCTTACATGATATCGACTTTCACACCAGAATTAGGAATAATAAGCAACAGACATATAATAGAATATGATAATATAGATATCTACCTACTGTTATAAACACAAATTTACCTTCTGTCATAGAGACATATCTACCTTCTGTCATGGAGACATATCTACCTACTGTCATAAAGATATATCTACCTTCTATCATAAAGACATATCTACCTTAAGTCATAAAGACATATCTACCTTCTGTCATAAAGACATATCTACCATCTGTCATAGAGACATTTACCTTCTGTCATCAAGACATTTACCGTTTATCATAAAGACATATCTACCTTCTGTCATAAAAACATTTCTACCTTCTGTCATAAAGACATTTACTTTCTGTCATGAAGACATATCTACCTTCTGTCATCAAGACATATCAACCTTCTGTC
>NW_018407596.1:67528-67778 GCF_002113885.1 Mizuhopecten yessoensis
TTACCATTTGTCATAAAGACAAATCTACATTCTGTCATAAAGACATATCTACCATCTGTCAAAGAGACGTATCTAACTTCTGTCATAAAGACATATCTACCTTCTGTCATAGAGACATATCTACCTTCTNTCTGTCATAGAGACATATCTACCTTCCGTCATAAAGAAATATCTACCATCTGTCATGAAGACATATCTACCTTCTGTCATAAATACATATCTACCATATGTCATACAGACATATCTACCT
>NW_018407596.1:72595-72791 GCF_002113885.1 Mizuhopecten yessoensis
GTCTACCTTATGTCATAAAGACATATGTACATTCTGTCATAAAGACGTATGTACCTTCGGTCATAAATACATATCTACCTTTTGTCATATAGACGTATCTACCTTCTGTCATAAAGACATTTCTACCTTCTGTCATAAATACATATCAACGTTCTGTCATATAGACGTATCTACCTTCTGTCATAAAGACATATCT
>NW_018407596.1:76056-76588 GCF_002113885.1 Mizuhopecten yessoensis
AACATTTACCTTCTGTCATAAAGACATATCTACCTTTTGTCATAAAGACATATCTACCTTCTGTCATCAAGACATTTACCTTCTGTAATAAAGACATATCTACCGTTTGTCATAGAAACATATCTACCTTTTGTCATAGAGACCTATCTACCTTCTGTCATAAAGACATATCTACCTTCTGTCAAAAAAAAATAGCTACCTTTTTGCATAAATATATATCTACCTTCTGTCATAAAGATATATCAGACATATCTACCTTCTGTTAAAAAAAAATATCTACCTTTTTGCATAAATACATATCTACCTTCTGTCATAAAGATATATCTACCTTCTGTCATATAGTCTAGACGTATATACCTTCTGTCATAGAGACATTTACTTTCTGTCATGAAGAAATATCTACCTTCTGTAATAGAGACATATCTACCTTCTGTCATAAAGACATATCTACCTTCTGTAATAGAGACGTATAAACCTTCTGTCATAAAGACATATCTACCTTCCGTCATAAAGAAATATCTACCATCTGTCA
>NW_018407596.1:80575-83012 GCF_002113885.1 Mizuhopecten yessoensis
GATTAAGACATATTTACCTTCTGTCATAGAGACATATCTACCTTCTGTCATGAAGACATTTACCTTTTGTCTTAAAGACATATCTACCTTCTGTCATAGAGACATATCTACCTTCTGTCATAAAGACATATCAACCTTCTGTCATAAAGACATATCTACCTTCTGTCATAAAGACATATCAACCTTCTGTCCTCTATATATCACTGTAATTTCTCATCACAATAATTCAGATTATGTTGAATTTTACAATGTGTGTAACACAGCATACAGTGACCGCTAGACTGTCAATAATGGGTTTGACTCTTCGGCAACAGAACAGGTAAATAACAATTTGATGAGTGACCAGAGTTTTACCTGGCCTTTGCCTGGCGTATTTCCTGGGGATATATTTACAGTGTTACCCCTTTACACCACACGGACATTTTTCAAACAAATACTCTCAGCGTGAACAACACCACTTCCATCCATACGCAATATGCTGTCAGCCAATCAGAGCTCGCGTTACATACGTGGTTACTATTGATGAAGTCTGACAACAACAAAAATAGCTGAAACCGGTGGATTTAACGTTTTGGATGAGGATTATGATTATTTTTTGGATTGAAAGGACAATTAATTACAACATACATCATTTACACGGTATATATGAAGGGAACACGAAAAGATAATATATAGATTTAAAAGAAGCTCCGACCAATAAGGAGCTGTCCAGATTTCTTAAATTATTCGACGCAAATAATTCATTGTACTGAAAAATTGTCAAAACCCGACATGCTGTCGGGTTTTGACAATTTTTCAGTGCAATGAATTATTTGGCGCAATTTTAATACAATTCCTGGGACGGTGACGTAATTCCCAGGAACTGTTGACTTCGCTGTTCACACCACCTGCTTCATTGAGAGATTATCGACGGGCATGATCTCAACCATGGACTAGACCACAAAGGTATACAGTGTCAGAGCCATACTGAGTGTTTCTCTGACGATCCTCTTTTAGAACACCTTCACTTATTAAAGGGACTATTTAATCAAATGAAAAATAGATCCGGGCCTCTCAGCGAGCGACCGACAACAAAGTGCCAGTCACGAGTCTGAGTTCATACATAACGCAATTTATACAATACATCGCAAGCAAGAATATAAGTATCATAATACATACCTCATATCAGATATTTCTGATCACATATGGATTTGAATAAAAACGAACAGATTCAATTAGAGTATGCACGCACTGAGAGGGTGCCGGATGGAGAATTTCAAACCGCAGAAAGTACGATATCAATAAATTTAAACGTTACATAGATTACTCATTGATAATAATGTTCCTGAGATGTTGTTAGAAGATGCATTTGATTCAGAATACATGCATGTACTTGTATTGCGAAGAGGCTGGGTGAATCAAGCGATAATTTACCTTTGTTAGCTAGACATGTATCGACAGCTGCCGCTAAAACGTACGGCTGTACAGTTAAGGATTTCTCCATTACTGATTAAAAACGCCAAGAAAACAGTAGCTCTTGTCAATATCTCGACATGAATTGTAAATAAGGAGTATCAAACTATGTAATCATGAAGAATTTTGTGACAGGATTATAAAAAACTTACTTCACTAAATAGTCCCTTTAAACGATATGTGTGTTTCTTGACAATACCTTATGACAACCCCAAAAAGTCACGAGATATTGTCCTCATTATATTTTTCCTTTTGAAGTTTTTAAGTGGAATTGTCAATTTTTAACGACCCCTTAAACAACCTCCTGGAATTTTAAATAACTTTGTTGCTATTGTTTTCCCTCTTGAAACCTAAATTAATTTCGTTACTGTTTGATCGCAGTGCCTACCCTCTATAGGATGCTGGAATAGCATTGTCATCAATCGTTCTGCTGTACCTACTTGTAACATGATTATTTCTTATTCCTGAAGACATACAGCATCATTGATGAATAATTGTTAGAGTTTAATACTTAATCACTTCCGCCAATCATTTACATCGCCTGTTCACCTATTAATAACGGTCTGAAAGAGGCCTGTAGTCATACAATGAAAGAAGCTTGTAGTCATACAATGAAAGAGGCTTGTAGTCATACAATGAAAGCGGCTTGTAGTCAAACAATGAAAGAGGCTTGTACATGTAGTCAAACAATGAAAGAGGCTTGTAGTCAAACAATAAAAGAAGTTTGTAGTCAAACAATGAAAGAGGCTTGTAGTCATACAATGAAAGAGGCTTTTTAACCTTTTTTATTCACAGCTTGTAGTCAACCAATGAAAGAGGCTTGTAGTCAAACAATGAAAGAGGCTTGAAGTCACAAAATGAAAGAGGCTTGTAGTCATACAATGAAAGAGGCTTGTAGTCATACAATGAAAGAGGCTTGTAGTCATACAATGAAAGAGGCTTGTAGTCAAACAATGAAAGAGGCTTGTAGTCAAACAATGAAAGA
>NW_018407596.1:86240-98225 GCF_002113885.1 Mizuhopecten yessoensis
AGCCTTGTAGTCAAACAATGAAAGAGGCTTGTAGTCATACAATGAAAGATACTTGTAGTCAAACAATGAAACAGCCTTGTAGTCAAACAATGAAACAGCCTTGTAGTCAAACAATGAAAGAGGCTTGTAGTCATACAATGAAAGAGGCTTGTAGTCAAACAATGATAGATGTTTTTGGTCAAAATATGAAAGAGGCTTGTAGTCATACAATGAAAGAGGCTTGAAGTCAAACAATGAAAGAGGTTTGTAGTCAAACAATGAAAGAGGCTTGTAGTTAAACAATGAAAGAGGCTTGTAGTCAAACAATGAAAGAGGCTTGTAGTCATACAATGAAAGAGGCTTTTAGTCAAACAATGAAACAGCCTTGTAGTCAAACAATGAAAGATACTTGTAGTCAAACAAAAGACTTTAGTAAATCAGATTCAATTAAACAGCTGACATTGGTAAATTGTTTCTATACTCGGAATCACTACATCGTGTTATAAACACCCGTCATGTACTGTCAGTCTGAAATGGTTTAGCGGCATATAATAAGACAATTGTGTAATCAGAACTTCCACTCTGTACATGAATGTGTGAAATACGCTTTTTATAAACTTCAAATAAAGAAGTCTATACTATTTATATATACATGTATTAATCTGTAAAGAGAACAACATCGGATCGTGAAACTTAATAGTGCGACGAAAAAAATTCCCTGATTATAAAAATTACCTCACAATAATTCCTGTTTAGAAAACGTAGCTTGTTTTCAACCTATTGTATAACAAAAACAGTTCTTCATGCCTGAAACCGGAGGCTAAATTGAGAAATGTGGATGAAATTGCGAACATCTGCTTTCTCGTTATCAAGCGCCAGACATTACTATAGCGGTACAGATGTACAGTACAGAGAAAACGTCGTCATTCACTCGTCCATGTTTCTCTTTACACCAGATTGATTATGACCCCGGTGAAGTCAATACTTGTTTTCTTCCAGATGTGTATTCGTCTCGAAAGACCAGCAACCAAACCTCAGTGGTTTCAAGATAACGTTTGAGAGCCGTTATAAATGAATCACATCGTTCTTAGTGTTTTCATATGAACCGTTCCAAGATTTCCTTGAAAACATAAATGATGCGCACTTTTTTTAGCTGATTCGCTTTTGAAAATATGCTATCAGTTCACATTTACCGGATACAACAGACACAATGAACCTGTATTACTCACCTATTATCGAAAGCTGACGGCAAACATATTTCATATTCGAGAATTTCAGACAGTTTTGAAGTCAGATTTATGTCAATTACTTTAACGTCATTACAAGAAAGCTAGCTGCACAGAGAAATTCTCAATACTCTATTCACAAAGGAACCTTTGCAATTTTAACCTTTTTTATTCACACGACTTTTAGAAGTTAGTCAAGGTTATATTTGTAATTAACTTTATAGTTTGATATTTACATTTCCACTGCACAGAGCCTATATGTTTCTACTGGGCCCAATGTATGTTATTTCCGGATATTTACATTCTGTATGCTTAGACCCATTGACAAAAATTACATTCATAAATGCATAACACAGGTGTTCATAGAATCTCAGCACGTGGGAACTGATAGTAACCTGATCACACTGCGTAGTAATACACTACAAAAACTACTCACTCGGAACGACCGACCTAGATGCTTAATTCTTACATCTTAAAATATTATTGAACTGTGCTTTGTGAAATATCCACGTATTCACGTGTCCTGTGCTACAAATAAACATTGAATATGGAACTACATTTTGTTGTGTTATTGTTGTTGACGGTTGCTAAGATCTCTCACGATAGTGTCACATTTCCCCGCGAAAAAACACTGTTCTCGCCACTGCGTTGCACCCGTGTATAAGCAGGAACAAACCCTGTTTATTTGTTTTATTCGTTGTTATATCGATCCACTGAAAGGATTCGTCAATGTAAATATAAGGAATGATATTTATTTTTTCAACATTTATGAGGTCATAACAACAATGGGTTTTTGGACATATTTTACATGAATCGCTAACGCGATTCATTCAATATGTCCATAAACCCATTGTTGTTATGACCTCATAAATGTTGAAAAAATAAAAATCATTCCTTAAATAACATACATCGGGCCATTGTGACGTCGCTACGCTTATGACGTCATAACTGTAACGTTGGAGAATGCATTGCTCCGTCAACTGGTGGATGTTCTCTGTATGGATTTACCCTGACGTTAAAACGTGTTCAGACTAATATTATGTCTTTATTTCTGCGTGAACTGTAAGTTGATCAACATAAAATGTAAATATTGGTTGTCATATTTTTGACATGCATTGGTGTGTAACATACCAATGCATGTCAAAAATATCACAACCAATCTTTAATTATCCCTTCGGGCCACAGGCCAAATGTTACCATTTAAGGCGTTACAGACCTGTTGACCCCTGGGACAATTGGTTTGTTTATTATATTGCGTTAAGAGTCCTTGAAGGTTTAAGGTCATTGAAGGACGCACCGTTTTGCCTATTATGTCTATGTGTGTACTAGATGCGTTATTTTTGTGTATTTATCTATTTCCAATGAACTAGAGCTAACTCACTGAAATACCATGATGAATTCACCAACCACAATACTACAGCAGATCACATTATACTGATAAGGCATCTACCTAAAACATTTAATGTTTATAGCAGCATATGACAAATACTATTCTATAGACTTGGCCTGTCCCGGCCCGAGAAAAAAAAACATTGCCTTCCTCTCATGGTCGAATGTCCTTTAGTAAAACCTAATGTTAAAATGTTCCAAGGAAGGCGTAACAGGGTATGAAGATTAAATATTGAAATACAAGTAGAGATCGGAAACGGAAAACAATCCAAACTGTCGCAATTGGTTGCGTACATGTAACACATTTTTTGTTTGTTGCCAATGTACTATTTTTTATTTGTCACAAGCCGTAATGTCAGAAAAAAACCTGGTATAAAAGGGTTAGATAGATAACCTACCCAGTGTAGCTCTACCTACCATAACCCTAAGAATCATCAAAACGCGCCCCACCCATCCTTCTGACTACAACATGATCTATTGGACGGTTCCTTTTACAAAGAAACTGGCTAAATGATGTTCATACAAAATAGCATACCTCTATCCTCACGGATATTTATAAGACGTTTATAATATGTATACCACTATGTTATTGACAAATGGTTCAGGGTACCTAATTTAAACAAACTAAATAGTCTTTCCATCAAACAAGCTATAAGCTAAAAATAAATACCATAACTGAAGACTTGACGAATAAGGCGATTTGATTTTTTCACAGTGAATCAAGGTCATCCGTTTGAACAAACAAGGTAACTCTTCATTCAGCAGATGACAGGCAAACTATCATTCCGAACACTCAGCAGATGACAGGCAAACTATCATTCCGAACACTCAGCTGATGACAGGCAAACTATCATTCTGAACACTCAGCAGATGACAGACAAACTATCATTCCGAACATTCAGTAGATGACAGGCAAACTAGCATTCCAAACACTCAGCAGATGACAGACAAACTAGCATTCCTAACACTCAGCAGATGACAGACAAACTATCATTCCGAACACTCAGTAGATGACAGGCAAACTAGCATTCCGAACACTCAGCAGATGACAGACAAACTATCATTCCGAACATTCAGTAGATGACAGGCAAACTAGCATTCCGAACACTCAGCAGATGACAGACAAACTATCATTCCGAAGGGTTGTTAATGTATTTAATTTGACTACATTTGACAGTCTTACACTTAGCCAGCTACAAACCAGATAGTCACGAGAAGCTGTTTTAAGATTAAACCTGTCAGAGTTGCTAATATCATGATCCTAAGCTTATCGGTTATATGGTAATTGGTATGTAGCCTTTGGATAACCGCAAAGTTACACAAACAGCTTTACCCAGCTGCATATGTTTATAACAGTTAAATATACGTGACATCAGTTTGTTACACGAGATCCATTGCTAAAAGCGTTTATAACAGTGATATACACGTGATCAGGGTGTGACATTACATAGGCCCCCTGAACGCTATGATAAAGGAGGAGTTCAAGTTCCTTAGTGGACTGGTGTCCCTGAGTGGTGGTCTTTGAGTTGATTATCACACTGTCTTTTTAAATCATGAACTCGTAGATAAAATCGACAGGCTACGACAAACACTGGAAAAAAACAGCGATTACCTCTTTATAAACAATAAAGCTGCGATAATCTCCTTTTCTAATTTTTTGTTTTGTGATTATGAGCCCCATTGGCATTTATTTTCCTGATTTAATAATGATTTGTTTATTTGATTTGAGTATTTCCTTCAGAAAAGTACATTTTGAAATGGATTGCGTTAGCAAAGAGTCTGTTTAGAGTAAAAATATTCCAAATGGGAAAAAACACTCTCAAATCGTTCTCAACTCCTTCTTTAGAAACACTGTACCAACTTACAACTTGTGAATATGAATCTATCCTATTACTAGTAGATGGTAGAACGTGGTATATAGACGATACAGTGTTATATTATGAACAGTGTAACTACACTCAAAGTGTGACTATACTCAAAGTGTAACAATACTAAAAGTGTAACTACACTCAAAGTGTGAATATACCCAAAGTGTGACTATACTCAAAGTGTGACTATACTAAAAGTGTAACTACACTCAAAGCGTGACTATACTAAAAGTGTAACTACACTCAAAGTGTGAATATACCCAAAGTGTGACTATACTCAATGTGTGACTATACTCAAAGTGTGACTATACTAAAAGTGTAACTATACTAAAAGTGTGAATATACCCAAAGTGTGACTATACTCAAAGTGTGACTAATCTCAAAGCGTAACTATACTCAAAGTGTGACTATACTCAAAGTGTAATTATAGTCAAAGTGTGACTATACTCAAAGTGTAACTGTACTCAAAGTGTGACTATACTCAAAGTGTAACTATACTCAAAGTGTAATTATACTCAAAGCGTGACTACACTCAAAGTGTAACTATACTCAAAGTGTGACTATACTCAAAGTGTTACTATACTCAAAGTGTGAATATACTCAAAGGTTAACTATACTTACAGTGTAACTATACTCAAAGTGTTACTATACTCAAAGTGTGACTATACTCAAAGTGTGACTATACTCAAAGTGTAACTATACTCAAAGTGTAATTATACTCAACGTGTGACTATACTCAAAGTGTAATTATACTCAAAGTGTAACTATACTCAAATTGTAACTATACTCAAAGTGTAATTATACTCAAAGTGTTATTCTACTCAAAGTGTGACTATACTCAAAATGTGACTATACTCAAAGTATGAGTATACTCAAAGTGTGACTATACTCAACGTGTGACTATATTCAAAGTGTAACTGTACTCAAAGGGTGACTATACTCAAAGAGAGAATATACTCAAAGTTCAAAGGGTGACTATATTCAAAGTTCAAAGTGTGAATATACTCAAAATGTAAATATACTCACAGTGTAACTATGCTCAAAGTGTTAATATACTCAAAGTGTGACTATACTCAACGTGTGACTATATTCAAAGTGTAACTGTACTCAAAGGGTGACTATACTCAAAGTGTGACTTTACTCAAAGTGTAACTATACTAAAATTGTAATTATACTCAAAGTGTTCTTCTACTCAAAGTGTGACTATATTCAAAGTTCAAAGTGTGACTATGCTCAAAGTGTAACTATACTCACAGTGTAACTATACTCAAAGGGGGACTATGCTCAAAGTGTAACTATATTCAAAGTAACTATACTCAAAGTGTAACTATATTCAAAGTAACTATACTCACAGTGTAATTATACTCAAAGTGTTCTTCTACTCAAAGTGTGACTATACTACTCAATGTGTGACTATACTCAAAGTGTTACTTGACTCAAAGTGTAATCATACTCAAAGAGTGACTATACTCAAAGTGTAATTACACGCAAAGTGTAACTATACTCAAATTGTAACCATACTCAAAGTGTAATTATACGCAAAGTGTGACTATACTCAAATTGTAATTATACTCAAAGTGTTCTTCTACTCAAAGTGTGACTATATTCAAAGTTCAAAGTGTGAATATACTCAAAATGTAACTATACTCCCAGTGTAACTATGCTCAAAGTGTTAACATACTCAAAGTGTGACTATACTCAAAATGTGACTATACTCAAAATGTGACTATACTCAAAATGTGACTATACTAAAAGTGTGACTATACTCAAAGAGTGACTATACTCAAAGTGTGAGTATACTCAAAGTGTAACTATATTCACATTGTAACTATACTAAAATTGTAACTATACTAAAAGTGTAATTATATTAAAAGTGTTATTCTACTAAAAGTGTAATTATACTCAAAGAGTTATTCTACTCAAAGTGTGAGTATACTCAAAGTGTAACTATATTCAAAGTAACTATACTCAAAGTGTAACTTTACACAAAGTGTGACTATACTCAAAGAGTGAATATACACAAAATGTCACTATACTCACAGTGTAACTATACTCAAAGTGTGACTTTACTCAAAGTGTGACTATACTCACAGTGTAATTATACTCAAAGTGGGACTACACTCAAAGTGTAACTATACTCACAGTGTAATTATACTCAAAGTGTGACTTTACTCAAAGTGTGACTATACTCAAAATGTGACTATACTAAAAGTGTGACTATACTCAAAGTCTGACTATACTCAAAGTGTGACTCTACTCACAGTGTAACTATACTCAAAGGGGGACTATGCTCAAAGTGTAACTATATTCACATTGTAACTATACTAAAATTGTAATTATACTCAAAGTGTTCTTCTACTCAAAGTGTGACTATACTCACAGTGTAATTATACTCAAAGTGTTCTTCTACTCAAAGTGTGACTATACCCAAAATGTGACTATACTCAAAGTATGAGTATACTCAAAGTGTGACTATACTCACAGTGTAATTATACTCAAAGTGGGACTACACTCAAAGTGTAACTATACTCGAATTGTAACTATACTCAAAGTTTAATTATACTCAAAGTGTAATATACTCAACGTGTGACTATACTCAAATTGTAACTAAACTCAAAGTGTAATTATACTCAACGGGTGACTATACTCAAAGGGTAATTATACTCAAAGGGTTATTCTACTCAAAGTGTGAGTATACTCAAAATGTGACTATACTAAAAGTGTGACTATACTCAAAGAGTGAATATACACAAAATGTCACTATACTCACAGTGTAACTATACTCAAAGGGGGACTATGCTCAAAGTGTAACTATACTCAAATTTTAACTATACTCAAAGTGTAATTATACGCAAAGTGTGACTATACTCAAAATGTGACTATACTAAAAGTGTGACTATACTCAAAGAGTGAATATACACAAAATGTCACTATACTCACAGTGTAACTATGCTCAACGTGTTAACATACTCAAAGTGTGACTATACCCAAAATGTGACTATACTCAAAATGTGACTATACTCAAAGGGTGACTATACTCAAAGAGAGAATATACTCAAAGTTCAAAGTGTAACTATACTCAACGTGTGACTATACTCAAATTGTAATTATACTCAAAGTGTTACTCTACTCAAAGTGTGACTATACTCACAGTGTAACTATGCTCAAAGTGTTAACATACTCAAAGTGTGACTATACTCACAGTGTAATTATACTCAAAGTGGGACTACACTCAAAGTGTAACTATACTCACATTGTAACTATACTTAAAGTGTAATTATACTCAAAGTACTCAATGTGTGACTATACTCAAAGTGTAATTACACGCAAAGTGTAACTATACTCAAATTTTAACTATACTCAAAGTGTAATTACACGCAAAGTGTAACTATACTCAAAGTGTGATTATACTCAAAGTGTAACTAAACTAAAATTAAAACTATACTCAAAGTGTAATTTTATTAAAAGTGTTATTCTACTCAAAGGGTGACTATACTCAAAGTGTGACTCTACTCACAGTGTAACTATACTCAAAGGGGGACTATGCTCAAAGTGTAACTATATTCAAAGTAACTATACTCAAAGTGTAACTATCCTCAAATTGTAACTTTACTCAAAGTGAAATTATATTCAAAGTGTTATTCTACTCAATGTGAGACTATACTCAAAATGTGACTATACTCAAAGTATGAGTATACTCAAAGTGTGACTATACCCAAAATGTGACTATACTCAAAGGGTGACTATACTCAAAGTGTGAATATACTCAAAGTTCAAAGGGTGACTATATTCAAAGTTCAAAGTGTGACTATACTCAAATTGTAACTAGACTCAAAGTGTAATTATACTCAAAGTGTGACTATACTCAAAGTGTGACTATA
This sequence comes from Mizuhopecten yessoensis, assembly GCF_002113885.1. NCBI lineage: Eukaryota > Metazoa > Mollusca > Bivalvia > Pectinida > Pectinidae > Mizuhopecten > Mizuhopecten yessoensis. The sequence continues at coordinate 94,584 of NW_018407596.1, forward strand.
CTCAAAGTTCAAAGTGTGACTATACTCAAAGTTCAAAGTGTAACTATACTTACAGTGATACTATACTCAAAGTGTAACTATACTCAAATTGTGACTATATTCAAAGTGTAACTGTACTCAAAGTGTGACTATACTCAAAGTGTGAATATACTCAAAGTTCAAAGTGTGACTATATTCAAAGTTCAAAGTGTGACTATGCTCAAAGTGTAACTATACTCAAAGAAGATTACTATTGGTATCGAAGTTACATCAAACCTCAGGTTATCAAGAAAGATGAAGGAAAGACATACATACAAACCCACGCACCCACACACACACACACACACACACACACACACAGAGGTAAATGTATCATTTAATTGGAAATGAATGCAAAAAAGTAAAAGTAATATAAAGAACATCTTTCGCGAAAATCGTTAGAACATATAACACGTCCATTGGTGTAAAATTAGGTACCGAAGGTGTAAACCATGTGACACACAAACTAGGGAATTAGGATCTATACCTCATATCTCCAGGTGAATTATTCATTCATAGGATATTAAAAAGACAAATATCACAGCTTTTTAGATAAATTATATGAATTTTATAGCGATTTGTCATCGGCAGTATGACCATAAACTCTTTATTGTTTATAGCAAGCACCTGCGAACCCAATCATCGGTCACTGAAATACTCGAGGAAATGTTTTTATCCAGATACATGTAGTTGACAAATATAGATGTCCCTTGTTAGTTTTGTTATTATTCTAACAGGTGTTGTAGAACGTTATAATGACGTCATATCGTTTGCACCTTCCGCGGTGCCAAATTGTCCACCAATAGACGCGTAATGTGTTTGGGTGATTCCACGGTAATTACCGTTACCTTTACCTTCGGCACGTTGATTATGACCAGTAATTCCAGAGATCAGTATAACATATTCTGAACCTATGCAGTCGAAATTGCAAATGGGCCAGAAACGTAAGAATGAATGTTGCCGATAGATTGTCTGTTGGCCAGTTGCCAAGGTAACAATAAACTGTTTTCAGAGTCTTTTGACATTTAAAGAAATATGTTTATTTTACAACAAGAACTGTGCTTAATGTGTGAAATAAGGATTTTTATTACTTTTTTCCCAGTGAAATATTGAAAATGATTCATTCAATAAAAGTGATATTCACTAGTGAAAAATACCACTTTTTCTGATTTGACCAATCAAAACACTGATTACAAACTACAATGGAAACAAAATTATATGTTGCCCATCTGGTTAAAGGCTGGTTAGCTTAACGATACACAGGCCTCATGAAAATCCGCCCATTTTACTACCCAGAATTATCAGATTTTTTACCTATCATTGGGGGACTATTTTCTGGGGTAAACACAACGTTTGATTCCACAGTTAACTTTCTTTTTTAGGAAGCCAGCAAACTATGCAGGTCAGCATTTCTAACTGTGCGATCGGAGGAAACTCGTGTCAAATGAAACACAGTGTCAGCATCTCCAAGTCACATTTTGGCTCAGTGATTGGCAGAAAGGATAAGAGAACCAGTGTCATCGTTGACAGTGATAGTGATAAAGTATAGCTTAAATTGGTGGTGTTGATATTTGACCATCAGGATAAGTGGTGACACAACAACTCCTCACCATTTCAGACTCGGCGCTTGTCAACGATGCGTAGTGATCTGAGTTGATGATGGTATTCTTTGTTTTAAATATGATAAATATTTATGATAGTAATTTGGCATGCTTTATTGAAAATATGAAGTCAAGTACCTACTGTCTTAAAATAAATTATTGAAGGAATTTAGTTATTATATTTCATTAAAATATTTGCAAAGAGGACTTGATTTTGTCGCGTAGTATAGTCTAGCCAGGCTATTGGTAAAATGATCCAGATCAAGTATTGTCAGCTTGATGTAACGCTTCGCGTTCCGGGATAGGTTTTCGTAAAAAAAAATGTAATAAACAGAATATCTAACCAAAAAAATAGCATACGATAGGCCCATTAATTGTACGTAATTTTCTTAATCCTGTCCTTAACAAAGCAAGACATAAATCAGTTTTCTGCAAATGGTGAATATGGTGTATCAACAAATATAGACCCAACAACCCTTTATCAACCGTTGTATTTGTGATATATTTATTTACTGGTTTGTTTCATTGAGAAAGACAAAAAATACAGAAAAGAGGCAACCTAATGTCAATATTATTATCGGTGACCATATTCAATGTTGACTCAATGTTATCTCACCTAGAGCAAACCAGACAAGTCGACATCCTCCAGAACTGTTGATTTCTTCGTGGAGAGAATTGACAGATGACACTTCTGTACACAATCAGGACGCTTTCCGCACAATATTCCACTTTTTTGGCATGTATATCAGCTATACGGATTGTTCCAACGGGGGATATTTCTCCAAGGTAAATAGAATAGGATTTACTTGATAGCCATTTTCGGAGTTCAATGTACAGTCATATCATTAAAGTAGACAATCCTTATATTTTCAGTGAGTTAAATCTGTGTTTGTATTCTACATTGGCATACAGCATTGCGAATATCAACAATTAATTCCAGGAATAACAATCCACAGCAAACGAATAGCATTAACCCTCTGGTTTATCCCCAGCAGGTAGGTTAATAACATCATTGATTGTGGACCACAGGTAATCCTCGACCATAGTCGATCCTAGATATGTATTGTATTATACCTGGCTTATTCCAGCCCGATCTGTTCCTAATCGATCGTTGATATCTGTCATTCGTCTCTTGAGTGGCATATAATAGCAGGCTGTCGTCCAACAGGCTCCCCACTTGTCTCATAGTATATCCCCGTGAACACGTGTTTCCCGAAGGCAGCAAAGTAACATCCTCATCTTCATCATACAACTGACTTACAGAACAGTTGTATTTATTCTTCAGCTAGCGGTGGTACGTAACATTTCTCAGCATGAGCCCTGATACACAGATGCTTGTGACGTCAACTGTCTCCTTGAAGGAAATCAATGCATGCATATGACAAGTCCCATTAATACCGCATGTGATTCTTGTGATCTTATTACTACTGTGACATAGATTGACAAAACAGAATGGTAAAATATGACGCCCTTCCGTGTTTTTATTATAAATAAACTACGTATATGCAATGTTATTCATTTGACAATCGAATTTAAAATGAACATTCCATAGTGTTGCCGCAGTTGATTCCAGTGTAATAAGACATGTAAATGGTCCCCGTTGAATATACCTATGTTTTCACTCTTGCTTCGAATAATGTCTTTATATATTGTTTTTTGTAAAGTGCAACTGAACATACTAATTATAAACGGAGTCCAGGAATCAAAAGCCTTATATATGCCACAATACTCTAAATAACTCAGGCTTCACAACAAGATTGTGTGACGTTTTGAAATGGTTACTCGAAGCAATTCTGGGTTTTTTCTGCTTTTTTCTTATCAAAGATTTATGTACAAGAATGTAATCAATTGTGCAGTGTTGGTGTCCCTAAACCAAAACTTAAATCTGCGGGTGCTCAATCTCTATCTGAAACTGTAAATCTGCTTTTCAAACCCCTAAGCGGCGCGAAGCACCACTAGGTTTCATATGTAAACACTTTGTCTACTTCCGGTTAATTTCTATCATGTAAGAGTTGTTTAAGGT
>NW_018407596.1:101313-101638 GCF_002113885.1 Mizuhopecten yessoensis
GTATTGTTTAGATAATCATGTAAGAGTTTTTTAAGGTTTATAGTAACAACAAACAATTACCAATATCATTCTTTGTATAGTTTAGATAATCATGTAAGAGTTGTTTAATGTTTATAGTAATAACAAACAATTACCAATATCATTCTTTGTATAGTCTAGATAATCATGTAGGAGTTGTTTAAGGTTTATAGTAACAACAAACAATTACCAATATCATTCATTGTATAGTTTAGATAATCATCTAAGATTTGTTTAAGGTGTATAGTAACAACAAACAATAACCAATATCATTCATTGTATAGTTTAGATAATCATGTAAGAGTTG
>NW_018407596.1:105236-108536 GCF_002113885.1 Mizuhopecten yessoensis
GTCATTCTTTTCTTGTTTGCATAACTGCCGACATTAGCTACAACTGTTTACCCTTATGTGTTTTTTTCTCCTCTCCGCATCTATAGGATATTAAGTATTCCATAAAGAAATAACACGTCGTCTCAGTCTATCCAATTCCGTCTATTAAGAGATCATCAGTAATACTCAGATCATAAGAATAAAAGTCCATGTCGAATTTCCGATAGATATGTAGAAAATCAGCAAAAATGATAGTCATCTGTTTAACTAAATATTTTGTTTAAAATTCACAACTTTTGTCTTAAGCAGATAATTTATTCTTAATTGTAACTACATTTTTTTTTTAAACCCGAATCAGCTCCATTGATCCATATTAACTTCCAGAGAAATGCTTATCGGTGTATCAATTAATAAAAGTGTATTAAATAGTTTTGGTGTAATGATATAGTCACGCTTTAAATATCACACAGACTGCAAGGACATGTTGTTACTCCCAACATGTCCTGGAAGATAGTTACTTAAAACCATTAACTAGAGTAAATAGAGCTAAAAGTATCCTAAGTATTAAAATTGGTCAGTAAATCAGATTCTGGGTGAATGACGCGTTTTCTCACGAGCGACGGGCATGACGTCATATCGGCGTGAATATGATAACGTTCAATCGATTGTAAAGCATGTAATATAACAAAGTAATTATCATCTGTGTATCGTATGTATTAAGGAAAACGTAATATTGAGGAAAATAATTACTACCTATTTGTTTTATGAACAAAAACATATGTCTCCTCCTATAAGCCAAGATTCTTTCCCCTTCTCTTGCAAAATAAAATACAGGGAAAAATTCAAATAGCCGTGTATCTTCAATTTTCTTTAATGTTATAAAGTTATAAGAAGAACTGCCCTCCAATAATTTGTGAAAAATAACATTTGCTAAAGGCAATTAAAATCTTATGCCATTGAAGGTCGCAGTAACCTATAATTTTTCTAAGCTACACCTGAACGTTTGCACTTATTTGGTCTTTTACTTCTCTTTGGGTGATCCAGATATACTGCAAGATTCATCAAGATATCTTTAACGGCTCAAAACTTTCCACATATGAACAGGATGTTTCTAAAAGGTTTCCACAAATTCGACCTTTAACCTTGATGTCAAGGTCATGGTGATGCATTGATAATGCATTGCACATGGTCTGTTGGTAATGCAGTTACACTACAAGATTCATCAAGATATCTTTAAAGGGACAATTGCCGTATATTTCATACCCAGGACACCGGAAATTAGTGCTATAAATGCTTAAATATACCAAAAATAAAGAGATTTGCGCGGCCATACTGTCAACTTTGTTGTATATGGACACATTTTACGGGATTAAAACTCTGTGTTTCTCGGCTGCTGTATGTATACAGCGCCATGCTCGTTTACCTCGAAGACTGCCAAATAGATCACATGGTCCGTCACGTGACAATTCTGTCTTGCTCCGTCGCAGCAAAAATGGAAATCGAGGTATATGTAAACAAAGACACGTGTGTCATGATTTACACATTGCCTCTCTTTTCTTATGCACGTCTCGTTGCTGGAAAATATCATTTTATTATAAAATAAACCAGGGTCATTGTAAATCACAATTATCACGGATAATTATTGTATTTTAAGTAGTCCACGTCATCGCTGACGACGCAATTTAGCTAGCGGAGGCCCAAAAGGGGTATCGATAATCTATCGGAGCTGCGTATATATTTAATAATTATAATTATTGAATCCACTTTTCACGTTTAATTTCGGAATGTGACTAAATACTGAAAAGGAGAATATGTTTTCTTCATATCAATTACCTATAGTATACAAATAATAAAACATCGTAATCATACTGTATGCCAACTATCACAAGCCGAGCCCGAGTTTCCTCTGGCCATAACACCAGACTTATACGTTTTGACATATAGATGTTTACCAGACATCAATATGTCAAGATGTCTAATTCTGGTGTTATGACCAGAGGAAACTCGGGCTATCAAAAGCCCTATAACTTTGACAGGAAAATCAATTTCTTTTTAGTAATAATTCTTTAAATTTTGACATTACTTATTAACCGAATATATGTATAGTGCATTAGATATTGTATGTTAAGGTTTTTTTTCTTTCTCAAAGCAGTATGAAACATTTTTGTGAATTTTCATTTTTAACTCTCACTACTAGGACTGACATACTTACAATGGTAGTAACAGGGAGTGTGTACTGACTACAAACTGTCTGTTTGATAACTTTCCTCTATGGATCTTGTGTAAATCTAAACCCAATATACATTATAGATGCAACAGAGTATATCAATGCATTGACTAGAACAAGTCTACATGTTCTTGATTATAGCACATACTGGTTCATGTCCACAGACAAGAAAATTATATAATACCAATTTTTCTAAAACCAAACAATAAACCTAACAAAGTGGGCTTCAGAATAATTTCTTCAACTTTGTATAATTAGAAATATGTTTGGTTCTGGAAATGTGGACAGACCATTAGAAGTTCATTACTAAGTGTATAGCTCTCTTCCTGCAAATGGTGCTTGCATTATTGGAATAGTAAAAATTATATGGGGGGAAAACACACACTAACTGAATTTGACATATATATACTGAACAAAAAAAGAAACGCACAATTAAATTATGCAATCAATAGCCTATGATATTTTGGGAATATTTTACAAAATTCTTGCTGGAAAATTAGGTTATGACGTCTGAGAAGTGGAAGGACATGTGGTTGGAGGATCTGGTCTCTGTATCGAACGGCATGGAGGTTTTGATCCAGGAGCACTAAGGGGGATTTTACTCCATGGGAGATGCCTCCCCAAACCATTACAGGAGCCCCACCGAATCTATCGCGTTCAACCACGCATGCGTCGGCGAAACGCTCACCGCGTCTGCGACATGCCCTTTTTCTTCCGTCTGAGCGATACAGACAGAATCTAGACTCGTCGGTGAACATCACACGCCTCCATCGACGCATCCCAAACCTATTCGGGCCATGTCTGCGCACCCAGTCAAGACGCACTTGCCGCCTCCGTGGTGTCAGAGGTGGCCCGACATAAGGTCGGCGCGCAATGATTCTCTCGGCACGCAAGCGGTTCCTGGCAGTTTGAGGACTAATGGGTCTGCCATGAGTACCTAAGGTATGCGACGCAGTCTCTACAGCAGTCTTGAATCTGTTGCGCAAGTGCGACAATCGAATCGCCCTGTCTTGTCGTCCGGTCGTTACACGCGGACGACCGCTCCTGGGACGATCGGAAACTAACCCAGTAGCACGGAAACGTGTACAGAGACG